>NC_063198.1:31054896-31074896 GCF_017589495.1 Alosa alosa
CACTTTAGATTATTTTTGAAGGCACATGATGATCGCTAGATAGAGATGTCCAGTTACTGGTCACACAGCCTGTTCATTATGTAGTGATTTCGACAGGTCAGGAATTCTGTGAAAATGTGTACTCCAGATGTTGTTGTGTGATAACATTACAGAGGGGAACTGTAGAGAACTGTAGAGAACATTACAGAGGTGAACTGTAGAGAACATTACAGAGGAGAACTGTAGAGAACATTACAGAGGAGAACATTAGAGAACATTACAGAGAACATTAGAGGAGAACAATACAGTATCTTCATGTTGACAGCATTCTGACTTGGCCCATTAAGGCTGAAATTGTTCAATCAAAACTGGAATATAGATAATTGTTTCATCTGCATGGTGGTGGGGAAATGTGTTTTTGTTTTAATAAAAGATCTATAATAAGCCGGGTCATCTCTTTTTTCTGGGCATTTGTTGTGCACCTCTGCCACAGTGAGACGGTCTCACCAGGGATAGCGGATGTTTTCCTCTTAACACAATACTTCATAGCTGTCGAAAACAATACTTTCCTCTCTTTGTGTCTATTCTTAGTCATAACACAAAGACGACATCCTGGATCGACCCCCGGTGCCTGGATAAATCACAGAAGCCCTTGGAAGAATGTGAAGATGATGGTATGGATGCATCCTTGCTCCTCAGTGTATGCTGCTGTGCATGTGCATGCGTGTGTGAGTGAGAGAGAGAGAGAGAGAATTTGCTCAGTATGTGTCTGTGGAAGTGCATACTTCTCTCTTTCTGTATTTTCAGTTAGCCCTCCTATCAAAATGCGCTCACATCTTTGTTTGTTTATTTGCTCACTCTATTCACTCTTGACCCTCAACCAGCCAGCTACTACCTTAAGTGGCCTATAGGGGTCTCACTTGAGCTGTTTGTTTCTTGAGCAATTGGAAACCTCTATTGTCCTTTCACACAGGAAATATGTTTCTTCCTGACTCATCAAGGATGAATGCTCTCTATCCCTGATCTGATTAGCACTTCCTATAGCTTCTGTTGATCTCCTGTGTAGACAAAGGGGACAGGCTTCTTTTATGTATAATCTGAAGTTAAAATGAACTGGCTTTATTTATTTTACATGCTGAAAAAGGACGAACAGCGGCACCCTGTGGCCACAGTGGGCTCATCTCAAACGAGCAGTTTTTACCCAAATGTGTGTCTCAGTTGTTTATGTTTGGTTGAATTTTTATTGTTTACATGTGTTTAGCTTTTTGCCACAATGCCAGATGCAGCAACTGTAATGCTTCTACACTAAGCTTATTGCGTTTACCTGCATCATTCCTCCTCTTCTCTCTCTCTCTCCCTCTCTCTCTCTCCCTCTCTCTCTCTATATATATACTCCTCTCTATCTGTGAACATCCTCCATCTCTTACCTTTCTCTCTCCCCCTCCCTCTCCCTCCCTCTCCCTCTGTTTCTCCCACCCTCTCTCTCTCTCTCCCTCTCCCCCTCTGTTTCTCCCCACCCTCTCCCCCTTTCTCTCCCCCTCTGTTTCTCCCTCCCTCCCTCTCTCCCTCCCTCTCCCCTCTCTGTTTCTCCCCACCCCTCTCTCTGTCTCCTTCCTACTGCCTGTCTCTGTTTCTCCCCACCCCCCTCTCTCTCCCTCTCCTCTCTCTCCCCTCCTCTCTCTGTTTCTCCCTCCCTCTCTCTCTCTCCCTCTCCCTCTCTCCCCCTCCCTCCCTCCCTCTCTCCCCTCTCCCCTGTTTCTCCCACCCTCCCTCTCTCTCCTCTCCCTCTCTCTGTTTCTCCCCACTCTCTCCCCCCGCCCCTCCCTCCCCTTCTCTCCCCTGTTTCTCCCCCACCTCTGTCTCTTTCCATTGCCTGTCTTCCTTTTGCCATCTTTCCTGGGAGCAGAAGGGGTTCATACTGAAGAGTTGGACAATGAGCTAGGTAGGCAACTGTCGCTTGGGGAAACCTGGCTTCCTGTACACTCACCCAATCTGCATGCTACAGTCTTTATGCTTCACAACACCATGTGCCATAAAACAATGCCTCCACCAGTTCACTGTTTATTTCCCCCCCTCGATATGCTTCATGGAATGATTGCTATCATGGATGAATGTATTTGGAAGTACTGGTTGTTTATGCATCATTTGAAATTCATTAAATATGCATTGCCTTGTAGTCATGGCCATGCGACGGCAGTTGCTCAACCATTAGTTGTAAATTAAGTTGCTTTTGTGAAAACAAACAGTCTTGTCCGGTTTAGACCCATGGCTTGCCATTTGTTATAGTTTCTATGATTTCCACAGCATTTAGATGACTAGGCAGTGATTTGGGAATTATTACTGCTAATGACATGTTTTGCATGAACTTTCACATATTTAAAATGTATAAATAAATGCAAAATATCCACCCAACACAAGACAAAACTAATACATGTTATAGGATTACACAGAGAGTCAAATAAATGTAATTATGCATTATGAAATGTAGTTATCTTCAATCCTGACACTGCTTTTTGAATTGGTCACTTTCCTCAGTTTTGCAGTAACACAACTGATGTTTAAGTACTGATGTTAACACAACTGATTGTTTGTTTAAGAATCCTACCCAGGGTACATGTAAAGGTCACCTTCACCCAGCTGCGTTAGAAATTGCCTGTTAAGAAGAATCCATTTGGTACAAATCATTTTCATGTCGTAAGCAGTTAGAAGGGCAATCCCAGTGTCAGAAGATATCGAACATGTGTGATCAATAACCCATTGACTCTGAATTCTGAAAGATGCGGAGCGAGGAGGGGAAAAAACAGAGATGGCATCGGAATATCTCTCTCTCCGTGCCACAGCACTGTCACGTTTTCCCAGGGTGCGTCACGAGGGAGCAAGCGAGCCTGGCCCACCCTGATCCAAATGAGACGCAAACAGTCTAATAGGCAATGTGTTATCCCTCTCCCCGACATGTCCCCCCTGACAGCGGAGAGAGACGCGCTCCCAGACGAGTGTCGCCTCCTCTTCCTCCTCCTCCTCCTCCTCCTCGTCTTGCCCAGCGACCGGGTCTCTGTGTCCGTACAGGCCACTGTGTGGACGGAGGGCTGGGGGAATAAGGCTGATTTCGCTTGACTAGAGCCGCTAATGCGACGGGGCTTTGGGAAAGGAGCCTCCAGTGCCGTTGTGCATTTTTGACTGCAAAATCCCATCAAGTTAAAAAGCGCTCTGTATAATAGATAGATTTATGGCTGTGATTATTGGTCCAGAGCGTAATCACTCGCTCCTTATTCAGTGGGTATTGGTCCAGAGCGTAATCACTTGCTCCTTATTCAGTGGGAGCTGCTGCACGACTGCGTGGCAACGACTCGGCTTATTTCCGAGGTGCTTGACTCCATTCAACTTTCGTACAAAGTGGTGGCTGATAAACCTTTAGACTTCACCATCGCATTCTGGCAGCAGTGTCAGGTCAAGGATGTCTCTTGTCTAAGGAGCATCCTGTGGTCTAGTTGAAGATTCTCCACATCCGAAATGGTTCATTTATCACCAATTACTGGGCTTTGACATTTATGAAGCCATTACTGTATCTCAGTAGAGAAATCTTTGTGATTTGTAATCACATGGTTTTGGAGAGATGCTTTTTCCACTCTGCATAAAGCAATGATAGATGTTTGGTTGCTCTCATTGGCATGTTAAGAGGCTTGTGCTGTAAAGTGCTACTCGGAGAGCCTTGCTGTTTAATTGATTTCAGTCTCGTAATGGTGCCAAATATTTTGCGAGGACCTTGAAAGGATGATGAATCAATGCACTCGTGAAGCGCTCATGTATTTATGCGCCGTCCGTACCCACGGTGGCCCTTGTTAGGTGACCTCGCCATCTGTCCGCACTTTTGTGGTGGAATTCAGCATCCCATTAATTTGCGAGGCTGCAAATAAATAATAATAATAAAACAAAAAAGCTCCATTACATTAGCGCTCTAATGGATTAATCGGAACAATGGCCCAAATCCCTTACCTCTTGTTCTCTCTCCCTCTCTCCCCCCATACAGAGCTGCCAACCGGATGGGAGAAAATTGAGGATCCTGTCTATGGGGTTTATTATGTGGAGTAAGTACCACTCTGACTACATACACCTTACCCATTGCCCTTTTTTCCCAATTGCCCTGTGATTTCACTTTCGCAAAAAAAAAAAAAAAAAGGTCTCATTTCGTTTCTCGGTGCCATTACAGACTGTAGTCCAGTTATTGTCATTACCATATGAGAAACGGGGGGGGGGGGTGCTCATTTCCTCTGTAGGCCTGAATATGAATGCATTCATATGTTTTTGATGTTGTGCAAAGCAATGCTCTACCTCGGTGCCCCCTGAGCCATTTCACCGTTGTGCTGTTGTTGATTTTTTTTCCCCTTTCCATCTTTTAGACGTGTTTATTTTTTGCACATGTTATTTGCTGCATAATTGTCCAACCCATTTTCCCCTTCGATTGTAATGAAATAACCTTGCAGGCACAGTTGTTTTTCCTGAAACAGCACTTTGGGGTGATTGTTTGCTGCTGATACCCTGGGCCTTGCTGCCACTGTCTCTCCTCCATTCTCGCCGTCAGGGTGATTTAGTACACTCTGTGCCAGGGAAGCTGCCAAACTGCGTGTACTTCGATATATCACTGTCTCAATGCATCTTTATCCTCTCTCTTTCTCTTTCTCTCTCTCTCTTTCTCTTTCTTACTTACTTTCTTTCTCTTTTTTTCTTCACCACCACCTCCCTCCCCTTCTCCATTCCTGTTTTCATTGCATTCTCTTGCTCCATATAATGCCCCCCCCCCCCTTCATTTCATGGTCTGTGAACTTGTCGTCTTTGTCTACTTTTTATTACCTCATACTAATTCACCTCTCTGTTTCTCAACCCCCCACTCTATCTATCTGTCTGTCTATCTATCTATCTGTCTATCTGTCTGTCTGTCTATCTGTCTATCTGTCTATCTATCTATCTATCTATCTATCTATCTATCTGTCTGTCTGTCTGTCTGTCTGTCTGTCTGTCTGTCTATCTATCTATCTATCTGTCTATCTATCTATCTATCTATCTATCTGTCTGTCTGTCTCTGTCTATATATATATCTGTCTATCTATCTATCTATCTATCTATCTATCTATCTGTCTGTCTGTCTATCTATCTATCTATATATCTGTCTGTCTGTCTGTCTGTCTGTCTGTCTGTCTATCCATCCTTTCTTCTTGTCTTCTCTCACATCCCAACTCCAGCCACATTAACAGGAAGACGCAGTATGAGAACCCCATCCTCGAGGCCAAGCGCAAGAAGCATCTGGAGCAGCAGCAGCCACCTGAAGGTGAGCACTACATCCGAGGTTGGTGCGCAGCCAGGATCCTGGCGTCATCTTTCTTTTAATTTCCTTTTTAGTGTCTATGTCTGGGGCCATTCATCATGTCAGTGAGGTCATGAGATTATGGGCATTTTTAATTGTTCGTGTGGTGAAAGCGCCACATTCGTTGTCGACCAGGATCAAGAATTAACTGTATGAAACATTTATGGTTTTAGAAAAGCAAAAGGCTCTGCAAGGCCACACATGTTCCACGACATCTTGGGGACTTTGCATCAATTCCAACAAATGCCACTTAGCTATTCTAGAATCACTGTAATCTACAGCTTCCTTGAGCTTATTATCCACCTCTAACAGACATCTGATTTGGGCTTATTATCCACCTCTAACAGACATCTGATTTCCGTGACCGACACCAGTGTGTACAGCTCTTCATCTGTCCCATGCCCCCTCCCCTTCCAACTGCCCAAGACACAACCTGCCCCCTCCCATTCAAACTGCCCAAGACTGGCAACCCCCCTCCCTTCCCCTTGCCCCACACTGCCCAAGCCCCCCTCCTTCCTCTGCCCAAGACACATTTTGCCACATTTTGCATTTTCTCAAAAATTAACTCTAGTTCTTCTTAGCGTTATTAAACTGTGGTTTTTGCCACCTCATTGACAAGCTAATGCATAACGTCTGAGTAATAAGCAATGAACGACGACGACGACGACGACGACGACGACGACGACGACGACGACGACGACGACGACGACGACGACGACGACGACGACGACGACGACGACGACGACGACGACGACGACGACGACGACGACGACGACGACGACGACGACGACGACGACGACGACGACGACGACGACGACGACGACGACGACGACGACGACGACGACGACGACGACGACGACGACGACGACGACGACGACGACGACGACGACGACGACGACGACGACGACGACGACGACGACGACGACGACGACGACGACGACGACGACGACGACGACGACGACGACGACGACGACGACGACGACGACGACGACGACGACGACGACGACGACGACGACGACGACGACGACGACGACGACGACGACGACGACGACGACGACGACGACGACGACGACGACGACGACGACGACGACGACGACGACGACGACGACGACGACGACGACGACGACGACGACGACGACGACGACGACGACGACGACGACGACGACGACGACGACGACGACGACGACGACGACGACGACGACGACGACGACGACGACGACGACGACGACGACGACGACGACGACGACGACGACGACGACGACGACGACGACGACGACGACGACGACGACGACGACGACGACGACGACGACGACGACGACGACGACGACGACGACGACGACGACGACGACGACGACGACGACGACGACGACGACGACGACGACGACGACGACGACGACGACGACGACGACGACGACGACGACGACGACGACGACGACGACGACGACGACGACGACGACGACGACGACGACGACGACGACGACGACGACGACGACGACGACGACGACGACGACGACGACGACGACGACGACGACGACGACGACGACGACGACGACGACGACGACGACGACGACGACGACGACGACGACGACGACGACGACGACGACGACGACGACGACGACGACGACGACGACGACGACGACGACGACGACGAATGCATAACGTCTGAGTACAATAGCAAATGATCACTACAGGGCAGTAGTTTTTTTATTTGATCCAGTGTTCCATTTTTGCCAGAAAAATCACCAAGAATAATCTGATGAAAAAAAATGGGACTGAGGATTCCTTTGATCCTGGTAAAGCTCTGTAGTACTCTCCAATGAAGGCATGAGGCGGGGGGGGGGCCTCCTGCGTGTCTCCAGAGTATGCCTCTCCTCCATATGTAGGACGGAGTCCCACTTTGAATGCAGGTTTCCTCTCTGGGGATTGTCTTTCTCTGTCTGTAGTAGCAGACTCAGCTGAACGCGGAGACTGCCTGATTACCTGCCGACTGCCCCCCCCCCTTTTGCTTTTGAAGCTCAATATGTGTTTGGGAATGTTAGTCTGTCATTGATTATTCACTGCGCTGATAGTGCATATTAAGAGTGCCGGACACACTGTTTAAAAGCTGTGTCCTCATCGCAGAGGACAGTAAAGTGGTTGTCTCCTCTGGGCAGCTAGCTTTAATGCTGGTCCATTGCTGAGGCCTTTGCTCAATTCTTACTGCTGAGGTTGTTTAGCCCATAGCTAGTACGCTGCATTGCTGAGGTTGTTTAGCCCATAGCTAGGGCGCTGCATTGCTGAGGTTGTTTAGCCCATAGCTAGGGCGCTGCATTGCTGAGGTTGTTTAGCCCATAGCTAGTACGCTGCATTGCTGAGGTTGTTTAGCCCATAGCTAGTGCACTGCATTGCTGAGGTTGTTTAGCCCATAGCTAGTGCGCTGCATTGCTGAGGTTGTTTAGCCCATAGCTAGGGCGCTGCATTGCTGAGGTTGTTTAGCCCATAGCTAGGGCGCTGCAGTAAACACAAGGATGGCAAGGAGCCACTCAGTCTTAAAGCTATTTTCAGAGTGCTGGACTGAATTTATGACTAAGGTACAGAAAAACACGAAAGAGACGCACTTCGCATAAGCTGTTTCTTTTATTACAATTTCAATTGCACTTATTTGAGTTTAGGGTCTTCAGTGTGCTAGGGTAAAAATAAGCCTTTAATTCCTTTCTTTTGCTAGTGCGATTGATTGTTCGTGCTTTAGATCCCAATCAACAGGAAGTGCTCCTTGTGCTTTTTTCTAGAATGGATAGAAGACCACTCGTCTGCTGTTGCCCCCCTGGCCAGCTACGCCACCAACCACCAAGAGACTTACCGGGACCCTCCGCCGCCTGGTCCGCCGCCTGGCCTGCCACCTGCCATCGGGGCAAAAAGTATGTTCTGTTACCCTCCCAACCGCACCCTCCACCCCTGTGTCCTCAACCACAACCCCCACCCACCCCCCCCCACCCCCCCTCCTTCCCTGTGTCCTCAGCCCAGCATGGCATGACAATGAAAGCACTTGGCTAATTAGTCTGACCGTAATCTCAGTCCTTCTCAGTGTGAATCTCGGGGCGTCCTCTGTCTCTGCCCCCCAAAGGCTCGAGATTCTGCCGAGCAAATCCTCTCCGCTCCTCTCCGCCTCTTTATCTAGCCTTTTAACTCTGCCTTTCTTTTCCTCCATTGTTTCCTTTTATTTTCTCTCCCACTCTCATGTCCTTCCATCTCGGGCTGGCACATGCAAGACGTGCTTATAAGCCGTAGCGGGGGTAGAGGGGAAAAAAAACGAGCCGTTTGGCGGTCTCGCGCTCCAAGACAACAGACATCTTTTTGCATGCTGTCCAGAGATGTCTGCCATTGTTAGCTCTACTTCTGCGGCTAGTCACTGTCCGCCTCCCTCGGGCGGTCCCTGGCGCGGGCCGGCACCACTTCACACAGAACGAGAGCGAAGCTTTGTAAGCTGCTTCTGAGAGGGTTTGGATGGCTGACCAGTGTGGGCTGCTGGATTGGATTCCGATTACGGGACAGAATGCTCTTGGCATGCATACTTGGCTTAAAGGCGTCTTACAGCCCTTTAGTTACCGAATCGAGAATAAAAGGCCCTCAGCCGAGTCTCCACTGCCCACACACACTCTTTCTTTCTCTCTCTCTCCCTCTCTCCCTCCCCTCTTCCTCTCTCTTTCTCTCTCTCTCTCTCTCTCTCCCTCTCTCTTTCTCTCTCACTCTCTCTCACACACACACACACACACACATACATACACTTGGTGTGGTATGTGGTGCGGGCTTCCTTTGCCTCATGAAGGCACACACATAGGCCCATGGAGATCTATGTGTGAATTAAACTGCTTACGTGTCTGCTGCTCCATACAGCTTGCTTTCCTCAATAAATGGACACAGCGGACCCACAGCTCAGCGGTGCCCATGCACACAGCGGGCTCCTGGCCTCCTGCATGGCCCGTAGAGGCACACATACGCTTCTGCGTGTGAATTATGCGGTCTGCATCTGCCTCCGGCCTCATTGGCTCTCGCTCTGCCTGGCCTCCCCTCGCTCCATGTCATTTCCTGTAAAGTGTGCCCTCATCACATTCCATGATTAACACTCTGCCATCTCCGCGCGGCCCAGCGGCCCCCGTCTTGCCGTCATCATGGGCTTATGGTTTCCGGGCCGCGCCGGCCGTGACACACATCATCCAAACGAGCTGTCGGAGGCACGGTACGGCAACGCCTGTCGCTCGTAGCTAGCTGTGTAAATGGAAATGACTTGATTCTCCCTCCACCTCCTCCTGCCCACTATGTCTCCCATGCATGCAACGCACCCGCCCACCCGCCCGCCTTCCCACCCCTTTCCAATTTATCACACACCCTGTGCCGAAAAGTCATGATTGACAAACGGGGTTGCATAATCGGGAGCGCTTAATTTTTTGTGTGTGTGTGTGTGCCCCATGCTTCAGGAGGCAAGCCCTTCTTTACACGCAACCCGGCCGAGCTGAAAGGGACCTTCATCAACACCAAACTGAAGAAGAGTCGACGAGGCTTTGGCTTCACCGTGGTAGGGGGTGACGAGCCCGACGAGTTCCTGCAGATTAAGAGCCTAGTTTTGGACGGGCCCGCTGCCATGGATGGGAAAATGGAAACCGGTATGCGTGCTGTTGTCTGCATGAGTCTTAAGGACGCTCAATAAGTAAACCCAAATACGTGCATGCAGGCGAACCGGGTGACACATAAAATTCTGCATTCCAAGAGAGTCTTAAGTCGGATAAGATGGAATTTCCCAGTCAGAAAGTTAGAAATCTTACTTATGAAGTCTACCCTGACTTTTAACTGGGAACGTAACTGGGAAATTTCTAATCAAACGTATCCAACTTGAGAGTTATTTGGAACGCAGCATAAATGTCTTCCCTTCGTCATCCAGCATAAGTGTCGTCTCTTCCTCATCCACCCCTCCTTCTACCTTTGCCATCCTCCCCTACCCCTCCCTTCTTTCCTCCCTCCCTCCCTTCCTCCCTCTCCTCCCTTCCTCCCTCCCTCCCTCTCCCTTCCTCCCTTCCTCCTCCCCTCCCTCCCTCCCTCCCTTTCCTCCCTCCCTCCCTCCCTTCTTCCCTCTCTCCCTTCCTCCCTTCCTTCCTCCCTTCCTCCCTCCCTCCTCTCCTCCCTTCCTCCCTTCCTTCCTCCCTTCCTTTCCTCCCTTCCCTCCCTTCCTTCCTTCCTTCCTTCCTTCCTTCCTCCCTCCCTCCCTCCTTTCCTCCCTCCTTCCTTCCTCCCTCCCTCCCTCCCTCCTTTCCTCCCTCCCTCCCTTCCTCCCTCTCTCCTTCCTCTCCTCCCTTCCTCCCTCTCTCCCTTCCTCCCTTCCTCCCTCCCTTCCTCCCTCTCTCCCTTCCTCCCTCCCTCCCTCCCTTCCTCCCTTCCTTCCCTGCTTTTGCAGGTGACGTGATAGTCAGTGTGAATGACACCTGCGTCCTGGGCTATACTCATGCCCAGGTGGTGAAGATATTCCAGTCCATTCCCATCGGCTCCATGGTGGACCTCGAGCTTTGCCGCGGCTACCCACTGCCCTTTGACCCTGATGACCCCAACACCAGCCTGGTGACCTCCGTGGCCATCGTGGACAAGGAGCCCATCATAGTGAACGGGCAGGAGAGCTACGACTCGCCGTCGAGCCATGGCAGCCAAGGCGGTAGCCAGAGTGGCAGCAGTGCCAACGTCGCGGGCAGCATGGCGGGCATCAACGGCATGCGAGAGCCCCGGCCCCACAGTCCCTCGGCCGAGGTGGCCTCGAACGGTTCGCACGGCTATCCGAACGACGTCGTGACGCTCGCCTCGTCTATCGCCACACAGCCCGAGCTCATCACCGTGCACATGGAGAAGGGCGACAAGGGCTTCGGCTTCACCATCGCCGACAGCCCCTCGGGCGGCGGGCAGCGCGTCAAACAGATCGTGGACTATCCACGATGCCGCGGGCTGAGGGAGGGCGACATCATCGTGGAGGTGAACAAGAGGAACGTGCAGAATCTGACGCACAACCAGGTGGTGGACATACTCAGCAAGTGCCCCAAAGGAAGCGAGGTTACCATGTTGGTTCAGAGAGGTGGGTGCAGCCGCTGGGCTAACTGTTAGCTTTATTAGCCCAACCGCTGGGCTAACTGTTAGCTTTATTAGCCCTACTGATGCCATTTGTTTTATTTATTTTTAATTTCATTACTTATAATTCCTTTTATGAGTACATGACAATAAACAGTTACACTTTACTTGAAGGTATCTACATAAGAGTGACAGTCTCATGTCATGAACTTGTCTTAAACAATTATAAACAAGTCATAAGCGTTTATGACATACTGTAACGCTTCTGTCATTAAGGTTCATTTGTTTTTTGTCAAGACAAGTTAGGGTTAGGGTTCATGTGTCATAACAGTGTCATGTGTTCATGACAGTGTCATGTCACTCTTATGTAGATACCTTCAAGTAAATGTTACCCAATAAACTACTTGAACTTGAACACACACACACACACACACACACACACACACACACACACACACACACACACACACACACACACACACACACACACACACGTGCACTCGACCTGGAAGGAGGACAGTGTAGGGGGGAGACAGGAAAAGGAAGGTGGGAAGGCATCACTGAGAGCTTGAGTAGGAATGACAAGCAGCAGTAGACCGAGACAGCCTCAGGTGGACTGTACAACTCAGGTCAAACTGTCTCATGAATATGGAGTTTGCGACTTGAGTTCCTCTTGAGAATCCCATGGCTTTGCTGTCTGTCTGTCAGCCCCTTTTGACAGTCGAGTGGCTCTTTCCCTTGTTTCTTGGAAGGAAAGTTAAAATTG
Organism: Alosa alosa; assembly: GCF_017589495.1. Taxonomy (NCBI): domain Eukaryota; kingdom Metazoa; phylum Chordata; class Actinopteri; order Clupeiformes; family Clupeidae; genus Alosa; species Alosa alosa. The sequence goes on from NC_063198.1 coordinate 31,067,082, forward strand.
GAAATGTCAGTGTTGACTTACAAGTGCTTGTGCGATTTTGGGTCCCGCTGCCACAGGCTTTCAAAGCACATTGTGCACTGGCCTTGGCTTTGCAGAATGGATGTGAAGGTTCTGTGTGGGCGTCTGAGGAAAGTGCCATTCTAAGATTGAATTCCGACTTTGGCGGAAGGATTTACTCAAGCACTAAAGTAGGTAAAAGAATAAAAGCATGAGAAAATAGGTTTGAGACGGCAGACTGCTTTACTCCTCGGATGAAACAGACAAAAAAGATTAAATTTAATTGGATCCTTAAATGTCATAGCCAATTCAATTTTACTTTAAACTTAAAAGCAACAGCTATTGGAAGATTATCAATCCTGCAGAACTGTAAATACATCTCAGTCCTTGTTTCACCTACTATTTCTACCAGGCATACTGTGTAGGAGCAAGCATTCCTGCATTGTTACCGGATATTTTAGCTGTTGCAAAACCACTGAACCCTGCATGCAGCACCCAACTTGGCCTTAATGGAACATCAATAGAACAAGTGTTACAAGTTGAACTAGATCTCCGCCAGCCGAATAACCCGATTGTCCTTCAGCCTTTGATAAATTGTGCGGAGTCCTGATGTCAAAGCACTTTTGCCCCCACTCGCCGAATGTAAAGTGTGTACAAACAGAGCAGGCATGCCGAGCAAGGACCCTGTGATGTATGAGTCTGGCGCTCACCAGGATAAGGGCGAGTATATATGTTAAGAGCGCTGGACCATGGTCACACTTAATCATTGTTAATAAGGAGCCGGCATGGCCACCGAGCGCCATTAACAGGCCAGGTTGTGCGCCGAGGTGCCTCAGCAGCATAAGCCGCTGTGGAGACTGGACGCAAATGCCCTCCATGGCCCTCCCAGGGGCAGCCCACACCCACGCGGGCCTGAGAGCCCCCCCTGGTGGGACCGGGATCAGCCTGGCTTCTTTAATTATTCTCTCTTCTCTCGTCTGGACTTTAATTGCTACTCTTGATGTCAGTAGCCAAAGCTACCCACCACCACCGCCTCAAAACACACACACACACACACACACACACACACACATACAAAATCTCATCCCAGCTAATCGTCAGCACCCCCACCACCACCCTGTTTTGCATTACACTGTTTCAAGATATATCACAGCCAGCCAATTAGAGCTCTCTGCCTGGGAGAAACCGTGGACAGCTCTAATTGGTAGGAGGATGATGTCCTTCTCCACTGTATCGTCATACTGTTGGGTGAACTAGTAAGGGTGGAGTGTGTGTGTGGGGGTGGGGGGTGGTGGGGTCAGGGCTGAATACTTACCCACAGACCATATTAAAATAGAAGCAGGGTAACCCAGTGCTAAGGACTGCGCACTTTTGTGCTTGAGGTTCATAGGCTAATTGGCTGGTAGTCTACTAATAGCTCTGGGTGAAATCACGCTAAAGGTCTCGTCACCGACTAGCTGTATACCCAGTGTGCTCTCTGGAATCGCTCTTTGGCAGGGAGGCAATATATATTTTTATATAGTCAGTCATCATAATTGAAAATATTCTTCTCATTCACAAAGGTGAAGAGACCTTCGCACTGCTCCCCCCCTCAGCGGCGTCCTCATTAGAGTGCTTTGGCCGGTCACTACTTCTGTTAAACTGATTGTGATTGGCTGGCATTAGCCAGATTTGCTGTGCAGCCCAGAGGGGGGGGGGGGGGCGTGATTCATGTCCATTTGGTCCCGCCGCGCCTCCGTGTGGGTCTAAGTGTCACCCTTCTCCATTCGGAGAAAGATGAGGCGACGGCTCGCTCATATCTGCTGTGCGCTCAGTAATCACTAGCAGGGGGGAAAAGAGAGGGGGCTACGCCTGCAGAATACCTGATCGTAGGCTGTCAGGAGCCCCAACAGTGACTCCACTCTTAAGTTCGGCACAGGCAAATGGGGGCCCATGAATGTCTGCTTGAGTCCAAAAGGAAAAGGAAAGAAAGCTGATGGAAAGCCCTGCCGACATGCTTCTAGTTGGGCCTGCCAATGAGAAGGCAGCCGGGGCAGGATGGTGCTGGAGGCTCTGGTCTCCCCGTGGGTCTGGGGCAATCATGACTCCCTCCAGGGGACAGACGGGAGGGGAGGAGGGGAGTCTGGGGGAGCTGGCAGGGGGAGTTGTGAGATCAGGCGTGCAGCCGGTGATGGAGCGAGCCACAAAACGGCCCCGTATGGGGCTCTGCTTATGAATCATCAATCAGCCGTGGCAGCCCCAGACAGCCATGTCCCCCCAATTTCCCAGGTGATGGCCAAGCCTCAGGAGGGAAACGTGTGAGAGAGAGAGAGAGAGAGAGAGAGAGAGAGAGGAGAGGGGGGAAAGAGAGAGGGAAAGGGAGACCAAAGGGAGGGAGAGATTAATAGAGACTTAGAGATGAGAGTGAGAGCGAGAGAGAGATAGAGAGATGAACTAAGAGGGAGAGAAGGAGGCATAGAAACGAGAGCGTGCTCTGACAGCCTCTTCAGTATGCTCCACCCCATGTGCGCTTGCTTCTGTTCGCCCAGTCGACCTGATAAAATGTGCCAATGACATTGACCACCTGTCTGCCTCCAGCAAGAACAGCGCGAAAGGAATAGTTTGTTTATTCGATTTCGGTGCAGTGCTTCGAGACGACTCTTATCTGTATTACGGACAGATTTGCACACGGATTTGTAAGAGGTCCCTCTGTCAAAACAACGACACTTGCTCTCCATAGAGGACACGGAGGAAAATCAGCGACTGTGGCGAGTACAGGGGGTGGGGTTGGGGGCACGGGCAGAATGAATTGATTAAATGCAAAATGGAGGATGCCACTGTTTTGCACAGTTTGCATGAATTTTTTGCTGACTCGGGAGCATGGTGGTAATGAATGGGATCGGCAAGCGATTTTTGTTGAGAGTAAAAAACAATGACTTAAGACAGGCGGCAGGACGGGAGGAAATGTCGCTCTTGGATTGGGTCCAGACTCGGCTCCACCAGAGGCGTCTCTCTCTCTCTCTCTGTCTCTCTCTCTCTCTCTCTCTCTGTCTCTCTCTCTCTCTCTCTCTCTCTCTGTCTTTCTCCTCTCTGTCTCTGTCTCTCTCTCTCTCTGTCTTTCTCTCTCTCTGTCTCTCTCTCTCTCTCTCACTCTCTCTCTCTCTCTCTCTCTCTCTCTCTCTCTCTCTCTCTCTCTCTCTCTCTCTCTCTCTCTCTCTCTCTCTCTCTCTCTCTGTCTCTCTCTCTCTCTGTCTCTGTCTCTCTCGCCAAAGCGTTCACAGGAATAATAATAATTAAAGAAAATACAATACAAAATGAAATAAACATGTACAAACATTACAAACATTGTTACACTTCGTCACACACACACACACACACACACACACACACACACACACACACACACACACACACACAGCACGTCACAACCATACAAGACCATTGTCTGTACACGTGCATAGGAAAACCAAGGCAGGACAAAACAAACAGGAGACATGGTGTAACAGACTGGGGCTGGGGAGCAGTGTTATGTTGAAGGGTGGAGGTAGTGGGGTGATTATCTTAAGTAATGCCTTCTCTCAGGTGATGGAGTGAGGACACATAACTGGCTGCCAGTATGCACGCAGCTGGTGTCCTCACCCAAAAACTACAGCAAGTTTTTTTCTGTTCCTCCAGTTTTGTGAAGTTGGGAATGATGTTGTTCAAAATGGTGAAATATTTGTCTCTTTGGGACCGATATTTGTCACAGTGTAGCAGAAAGTGCACTTCTGACTCCCCTGGACTCCCCTGTCATACAGTGACCACATGTCCTTTGCTCTTTGGGCAGCCATGACTTCTTGTGCCTGCCTTTCTCTATGGCTAGACTGTGGTCACTCAGCCTGTACTTGGTGAGGATCTGTCTCTGCTTCGTATCTCTGACAGTGTGGAGACACTCTGCCAATTGATAGTCTTTTCGTATGCCAATGTAACATTCTAGTCTCTCTCTCTGGGCAGATGTGTGTCATGGCAGAGCCTGTGATAAAAACAAGGACTGGGCAGCCTTCCACTCTCCACCACCTCTCCACTGTCCCCAAGGACGCAGAGCGAATCACCGCAATCACACTCCTCTTTGTTTCCATGACGATGTTCCACAGGCTTTTTTGCCGTGGGGGGGTTCTTGTAAGGGGCAATAGAGAAAGAAGGCGTGGGTGTTGCCACCCCAACACACACACACACACACACACACACACACAGCAGACTCCCCAAATGGCACCAGACAGCAGATAAAGGCAGTCACTTCACACCCTGTCCCACAGATCCCCACCCAATTCTCCCTGTCGTGAGCAAGGCTGCTCAAAGCCTGCTCATGCTCAGGTAAGGCCCTAGAGGGATTTTTCAATAGCCGAGTTCCCCGTGTCAGGTGGCTGTCTCGTCTTCCTGTTTGTCTGAGAGATTTGCTTTACTTTTTAGACTTTGGTCTAAACTGAAGTGTTTCTGTGAAAACATAAGACAGTGCAGTATAGTGGTTTTACATGGAAGTGGAAGTCTGCTCTGTGTGTGTGTGTGTGTGTGTGTGTGTGTGTGTTTGTATGCGTGTCTCATTTATTGGGTATTCACATGAGGGGCAACCTTTTGCCTCATGGTCTGTCACTTCCAATTTTTGTATCCCTTTTTGTATCCGTACCTCAGAAATTCCTTCCCTCTCCCACCCCTCCCCCCTTTTTGTATCCGTACCTCAGAAATTCCTTACCTCTCCCACCCCTCCCCCCTTTTTGCCACTTTTTTCCTGCTCCCCCCAACACCCATAATGCACCACTCGGGCTGTGTAGCAACACACACACACATAAATCCACACGAGTGTCTCGGGATGTGTCGGCATGAATCACACATAACTCCATTTGCACGCAAGTGAGTAGTAGCCGCCTCCGCACTGAACAGAGACCCACGGGGTTAGACCACCGTGGTTGCCAGGAGACCGTCTGTCAGTCCTCCTGATGATTGGGGCTATTGCTGTGGCCTCGGTGACAGATGGCTTGGGCCGGGCGGAAGCTGTCCCTTTGGGTCCAGATGGGGGGAGGAAGGGGGCCAGGGTTGGCTGTGCTCTCCTCCTTCATCCAGATGATCTCTTCATTAATAGCTTCCATTTAAAGTCCACCGAAGCTCCGCATGTTTTCACACCCGGGAATCTCGTTTTCACACCCGGGAATCTCGGGAGCCCAACCTTCCTAATCCCCAGCGAGCTGCTCATTAAACTCCAGCATGTGACTGATTACCACACAGTATGCAATAACCCAGCACTGTTATTGTGTGATTACTAAATGAAACATGTTGGTTGTATGAAAAACATGAGAAAAATGTAGATAAATGATAATGTGACTAAAGCTTATGTGAAAGGTTTAAGAACAAAAAGGAAAAATTGGATCATTTTGTGCACATATTGTGTCTTGTGGGAAGTCCACAGGGAGGATGGGCTGACATTGCTGTCAAGTTGATGCATGGCGAAGATGGGACCAAGAGCTCAGACCGATACAGTAATCCCACCTATCCTCCCTTTAACTGTAAGAGTGAGCCTCCAGAGAGATGGCATAGCATAGATACAGCCTAAAGCACCGGACATGCAATCAGATTTTTTCTCTTTCAAGTGCGCTCACATGCTGTTGTTAAAAGTACTGGATTGAGGCTTTATTTTTTTTCCGTCCTTTTTATAGGTGCCTGGTTTTTATATATTTATAGGTGCCTGGTTCATAGTTTAAACCTACAGTCCAGCTGAAATCTGTGCAGAAAAATAGCCTTTTCTTTTCTGGCTCTCATCGGCCGTCTATCAAAAGCGGTTTCCTTCTGGATGACTATTTCTGATCTATTGTGTTCTCCTTTGGTCTGCTGCTCCAAGATCGCTCGAAATCAATGGGAGGGTAATGACGAGAAACGCATTGATTGATTTAAGTTGTATCGAGTTTCTTTAGCAGATTATTCCCTTTTAATTGGACAAATGCTGGAATAACAAAAGGTACTTTTTTACCTGACTCATTTGGAGCAGTTGAATCGGAACGTGGAGTGTTTCACACCTAGAGATCGGTTAGTTTGGGTATATGTGAATACAGCGCTCTGTTTCGGTTAGTTTGGGTGTATGTGAATACAGCGCTCTGTTTCGGTTAGTTTGGGTGTATGTAAATACTTGTTACCAGGGAAAGTAACTATTTGCGTTACTGTTACAAAAAAAAGGTTGCTATATGTCAAAGATTTTGGATTTTTTGAGCAGTTTTGAGAAGCCAGTTGAAATGAGTAGAACAGGTGTTTGTAGGCTACATAACTTTCAATATTTATTAGATAGATAGATGGATAGATAGATAGATACTTTATTGATCCCCAAGGGGAAATTCAAGATATTGCACATCGACAGACCTATGGTTGACTTCAGCCTGTGTCATAGGTTTTTGTTGTGAGACAGAAAGATCTAGCTTTTGCTGCTTGGAGGACTTTGCTCCGAGTCCTTCTTTGGTAGTGGATGGCGAGCTATCATCTGTGGTGGAGATATCGGTGTTTTTGGCCACTAGCTTTAGATGCGTGTGTGAGATGCTTCATTAAATTAGAGTTGCTTACAACGGATGTCGACAAAGTCTTCGCTCCTGGACATAATGTACACATTACATGCACGTTCTTGCCTTGATGAATTTGAAGTAGTGCTTATATCTCCACCTTGAAAAGGACAACTTTTCAGATTGCTCCTGACCTCTGCTGTTTCGTCAAATCTCTATTTTAGCGTTTGCGTGTGTGTGTGTGTGTGTGTGGCAAGTGTGTAAAAACACTGGCTCTGATTGGCTATCATGAAACATGACTCTGCCTTAGCCAATCATAATCGCTTACGTCGTTATTAACCCACCTCCTCGCTAGCTGTGAGCCAGGGTGCGTTCGGATTACACAGTTTATTCAATCAGTGCATAGTAACGCACCGCATTTAACGTCCAGTAACGTTAACAGCGTTAACAGGGCAGCCATGGCCCACTGGTTAGCACTCTGGACTTGTAACCGGAGGGTTGCTGGTTCGAGCCCCGACCAGTGGGCCGCGGCTGAAGTGCCCTTGAGCAAGGCACCTAACCCCTCACTGCTCGGCGCCGCCCGTTGAAGCAGGCAGCTCACTGCGCCCGGATTAGTGTGTGCTTCACCTCACTGTGTGTTCACTGTGTGCTGTTTGTGTTTCACTAATTCACCGATTGGGTTAAATGCAGAGACCAAATTTCCCTCACGGGATCAAAAAAGTATATATACTTATACTTATACTTGTAACAACGGGAAAAGTAATTAGTTAGATTACCCTGTTAGTGAAAAAAATAACGTGGTTACCCAACGCCGTTCTTTTAAACAGCGTTATTCCAAACACTGTGTGTGTGTATGAGTGTGTGTGTAAGATAGAAGTTCACTAGACGCACTCAAATTCACAGGCAGACACACACGCGCGCGCGCGCGCGCGCACACACACACACACATACATAAACTCACACTCCAACCCTTTCATGCATCCAGTAGGGGAGAGTTCTACTACCCACGGTAATTATGGTGGGTGAATATATGCAACGTCAATAAGGGTGAGCGTTTGATCTCCTGGAGCCTGCGTTGCTCCGCTTGTTCCCACTCACCGGGCGGCTGGCCTTCCAACTCACACTGGCGCTCCGTGCTGCCTTCGCTACAGCTGAAAGGCATATCGCCTATTCTTCAACTTTGTCTGTTTCCTCGGTGTCTGTAGCAGTGGCGTCCTGTTTCCTCAGCGTCTGTAGCAGTGGCGTCTGTTTCCTCAGCGTCTGTAGCAGTGGCGTCTGTTTCCTCAGCGTCTGTAGCAGTGGCGTCTGTTTCCTCAGCGTCTGT
>NC_063198.1:31079896-31122396 GCF_017589495.1 Alosa alosa
GTTTTCCATGGGCTTGCCATCAAATGCACTGAAAAAAGAAAGATGAATACAAATAAGGCGTTTAAAACTGAAGTGGGATCGGGAGCCTTGGCGTTGGGATTGAAGATGTGGAGCTGCATTTCTCGGTGTGAATTCCTCTCGCACATGGCGTGATGGAAGGCATTTAAGGGGTCCAGCGGCTAAGCGGCGAGGCTCGAGGAGATTCGGCAATAAGCACGCTTGATTGCCTCCCATTCACTCCCCTGTAGCTCCCCCCCATTAAGCCTTTGTCCTGCGTATCGGTCCATCTAGAGCCTTATTTGGGCTCTACGTCTCTCCTCTTTGCGTCTACTCGTGTGTGTGTGTGTGTGTCTTTGTCTCTGTCTCTCTGTGTGTGTGTATCTTCCTCTCCATCTCTAGTGCTCTCTCATCCTTCTCTTCTCTGTATTCTTTCATTGTGCCCTCTCTTGCTCTCTGTTTCAAACTCCTAATCTATTTCTGTGTCTCTCTATCTGGATTTGCCCTTCTCTCACTCTATCCCCCATTTCTCTATCCCCCATTTCTCTCTTCCTCTTTCTCTGATTTGTCCCTCCCTTTCCTGCTCTCTCTCTCCTTTGGTCACTTCATTTGTCTCTCCATCTCCATCTCATCCTTTGTTTCCTCTCTTCTCTCTCCCCTGCTACACTCTCTTCCTCACGGCCTCTGTCTCTTCTGATCTCTCTCTCTCCCTCCCTCTCTTTCTCTCCATCTCTCTCTGTCTCTCTTCCTCTCCCTCCCTCCCTCTATCTCTCCATCTCTCTCTGTCTCTCTCCCTCTCCCTCCCTCCCTCTCTCTCTCCATCTCTCTCTGTCTCCTTCCCTCCCTCCCTCCCTCCCTCTCTCCTTCCCTCTCTCTCTCCATTTCTCTGTCTCTCTCTCCCTCCCTCCCTCTCTCTCTCTCCCTCCCTCCCTCTCTCCCTCTCTCTCCATCTCTCTCTCTCCATCTCTCTCTCTGTCTCTCTCCCTCTTGGATGGCCACAGCAGCAGTTGGAGCGTAAGGACAGCCAGGGCAGCTCGCAGCACAGCACGTCCAGCCAGCGCAGCGTCCACGCCAGTGACTCTCCGGCTCGCGCCTCCCAGGCCCCGACCAGCGAGACGGCCGCCCCTCCGCCCCCGCCACCCCATGCCCATCCCCCCCCCGGCCTGCCCCTCCAGGACCCGGCGCCGCCCGCGGCCGACGGCACCGTCCAGAAGAAGCCGGACCCCTTCAAGATCTGGGCGCAGTCCAGGAGCATGTATGAAAGTAGGCGTAAGTAATTATGTTTTGGTGGAGGGTGCATGCCGCTGACTTCCTCTTCCTCTTCCTCCTCCTCTTCCTTCCTTCTTCCGGGTTTGTACCTGCCGTTATACTGGCTAACACTTTGACTTTGTGATTCATGTCTGCAAAATGCACTGTATAAATAACAAATAAAGCTTATTTGCTTGCTTACTTATTCACTAGCTTAATTACTTACTCACTAGTTACTTACTTACTCACTAGTTTACTTACTTACTCCCTAGCATACTTACTCACTAGCATACTTACACTTTCACTATTTGGTTGCTGGTGCAGGTGTTTGCTGTTAAAGCATCTGCCACTACTCCTGTTTCTCACCTGTGGGGCTAAGTAACTCCCTCTCAGCTGTGGCAGTGGAACGCTCGGTCCAGGTGTGATCTTGAGTGGGGCTGCAGGAGGCCGTTTGAAGTGAAGGGCAGCGGCCGCTGTGGCGTCTTTGAACCGGCCGAGCTCTGATGTAAAATGTGAGCGGTCAGATGCCGCCCGGAAGAAAAGGGGACACGTTCACACCGACTCGGCAGTTCATCACCTATTTTTGTCCCTTCCCACCCCCCACCCCCCTCTCTTTCTCCTCACCCAAGTTTGTGCTCTTTATATGTGGATGTGTCGCCCTTGAACACCTGCTTTCCACGCCGCCATTAACGCACACACACGCATCAGTGCTCCTTTTAAAGCCCCATTTGGGTGAAAAAGAACCCTGTGTGTAATTGGAAGATGGGCGAGACCGCAGTGCTTGTTTACATCTGGCTCTTCAGTAAGGAGGGGAGCGGGTCTCCCTAATTAGCAGGAATCTCCCAGAGCTGTTATCAGGAGAGTGTTTTTTCAGCCACTAATTCCATCCCTTGCCACCTCCCTCCGTGCGCTTCACATGGTGCTGTTCTATTATTGAAGAACCGGAACGAGGCAGAACCGGGGTCCAGTACTGCTACTTATAGTGAGAGTTTCTGATTTTTTTTATTTAAAGGGAACATGGAAAATAAGAATGAGTTTCTTATTCTCCTACTCTTATTCTGAAAGAGAGAGAGATGGGAGTCACCAACACCTTTTTTTCGGTTTTGGTGGACTTTTTGTGCTAAAGGCAAAGCCAAATGGCAGCCTTGAGATCATTTGTTGAGGCAGAGCTGTGAGACAGATGAGATGGAGAGAGACCGATGACCTGCCACAGTCTCCTTTAGGCCTGAAAGATCTGTTGGATGGCTCGCCAAACTCCCATAGGAAGGAGAGCGAACTCTTGAGTAGTGGCGGAAAGCTCCGTTAAGAGTCTGTTCTCTAAGTGAGTTTAAATTAAAGGCCAGGGCACGCCATAATGCACTATTTGGTGACTTCTCTGCATCATTCCAAGAGCTAAATGAAGATGGAGTGATCTGGGAAAATTGCCCAGCCTTTGGTTTCCCACTGGCAGCCATTTTGTTTTGCTCTGGAGTCATGGACGCCACTGCCCCTGGTCCTCCTGTTCTCTCTCTCTCTCTCTCTCTCTCTCTCTCTCTCTCTCTCTCTCTCTCTCTCTCTCTCTCTCTGCGTCTCCATCCCTCCTCTTGCCCCTCTCCACCTCCTTTGCTCTCTGTTCCTCCTGTTCTCTCTCTCCCTCTCTCAGCGTCTCCATCCCTCCTGCCTCTCTCTTCCTCCTGTTTTCTCTCGTCCCTCTCTTCCTCCTGTTTTCTGCACGGTTGTCTGGCATCTCTCTCGCTCGGCTGGTCTTGCGGACTACACAGCGAGCGAAACTGCCCCGCTCTACCTGAGTGCCGGGCACTCTCCGGAAAAGAGTAATGGCTTCTCACCACATGCTTAATTGTTGATCCACCAAACAGATTGCAGCCCAAGCTGCTCTACCTCCCCAGCTGCCCCACGCTCTCTTCCCCCAGCGCTTCGCCATCTCCCCGCTGTGGGCACTTGTGCCGGGACACACAGGGTGTGTTCGAAATGGGTGAAGTTGCTGCCTTTTAAGATATCTAACTGGGGAGCAAGGCAGCAAGTGCAGTTGAAACCGAAAAAACAAATTCTGCTGCCTTCTAAGATATCTTAGAATTCCCAAATAACAGTAATTTTTGGAGAAGCATCGCTTCGATGCACTTCATGCTCCCCTCTACCCATAATCCCTTGTGGCAGCGTCTGAAACAGCTGTGAAAGGTAAACAAACATGGCGGATGACATCGGTAATGGCTGCTGAATCTGTTTTAAAATGTCATTTGTGTTATTTTGCTTAGATTTGTAGATTTGAGATGAGAAATAAACAATTTACTATCTGATTATGCCATTGTTGTAACCATTAATGGCGTCTGGTCTGATATATCTGCCGGCCGTGAAACTAATTTATACCGTTAGCCTGCTAGCTTACGTAAGCTCATTTAGTTTAACGTCAGGCCTTTGCTAACGTCATACCGTAGTGTTAACCAAAGATTCTAGAGTGCTACGCTCATTTTTAAAAGATGGCCAAAAAGATGTATTTAATCTAAAGGCATGTCTAGTGAGACAGCTCTCTATGTAGGGAGGCAGCAAAGTCATGTCTAGTGAGACAGCTCTCTATGTAGGGAGGGAGGCAGCAGGCAGCTGTCTTCCGTTTCAAACAGACCCACAGTCTGCCTCCCTCCAGTCTCCCCACTTCTGGACTCCATCGCCAACTCCCCACGCTCTCTTCCCCCAGTGCTTCGCCATCTCCCCGCTGTGGAGCACTTGTGCCGGGACACACAGTCTGACTCCCCCTCCCCTCCCCACTTCTGGACTCCATCGCCAGCTCCCCTCTCCTTGGTGGCAGATCCCCATGGCTCCAGAGCTGCCAGTGCCTGTAAGCCAAAGATGGCTGTGCTCAGCCCTACTTAGCCTCGTCCTGATTTCCCTGTGCCAACCCGTGGAGGTGAGGCCATGAGCCGGAGAGGCCCCTCGCTGCTAATACAGCGGCAGACAGGCTGCCTCCTCATCTCTGCAGGCTTAGCACAGCTTTGCTGCTTTTGGAGGAGGGGAGAGAGAGAGAGAGAGCGAGAGATGGAGAGAGAGAGAGAGGGGTAGCTCCCTTGTCACTTGCCCTGAGTGATGTGACATGAAATGGATCATGTGTTGCTTGTCCTCCCTTCCTGAACCTCCACCCCATCATCACAGAGCGGCTGATCGCCATGGCGCTCCGGAGAAGGCAAACATAGCTCTGCATCGACAGTGTCCCCGTGGCGATGCTACTGCGACTCCCGCTAATTAAACAAGTCATGTGGAGCATCACAAGACAATACAGGATCCTCTCCTCTTGAGCGTCGCAATACAGGATCCTCTCCTCTTGAGCGTCGCAATACAGGATCCTCTCCTCTTGAGCGTTGCAATACAGGATCCTCTCCTCTTGTTTGACTTGATTAACGAGCGCTATGTAATCATCTGTATAATAACCCTGTGCGCCCCTGAAGGCTGTAGCTTTGCCAGCAAAAAAATAGATTTTGTTATTATGAGTCATTGAGGTGGCATTTCATATCCGAGTCCTCTCGCTTGTGTCCTGTTTTTCATATCCGAGTCCACTCGCTTGTGTCCTGTTTTTCATATCCGAGTCCACTCGCTTGTGTCCTGTTTTTCATATCCGAGGCCTCTCGCTTGTTTTTCTGTGCGCCTGGGCTGCCTCGTAGAGAGTGGGGAACATTGAGTCGGACTGATTGAATTCCTAATCGATGGAGCCGAGACTCAAGGCCTTATTGAGGTTGCGTCTGATTGGAACGAGGCGAAGGAGCTGTCTCTGCGGTCATGGCCGCTTGGCCGTTAGATCCCTGTGTCTGCGTCCGAGTCCGTTAGTGTCTCCCTGCAGTTGCCACTCCACAGGATGCAAACGGGGACGTGGAACTTGGGTGCTGTCGCTCGAAACGTGTTGGACATCCTGGCCTCCAGAAGTAAAAGTCCTGCCACAAATGTGTTAACCATTAACTGAACCAGCCGATCATAAATAGTACAACTCCTCAGCTGATCATAAATAGTACAACTCTTCAGCCAGATAGATGGGCTGATCACTAAACTCTAATAGAAGGAATAGATGGCAGGACTTTTGTGGTCTGTAGCTGGGAGGTCCACCTCTGGTTCTTAATGTGTTTGTACTGACCGTATGTCTTGTGTCCTTTTCAGTACCGGACTCTCAGGAGCAAGACATCTTCCTGTGGAGGAAGGACACGGGCTTCGGGTTCAGGATTTTGGGAGGAAATGAACCCGGAGAACCAGTAAGTGACCTACGTAATCCACCTCTGCCCAAACCCTTCTTGCTTGCTCAACTATAGGAAATTGTAATTCTTCTCTGCTGCTTTCACAAGTAGCCATACAAACCTTATGTAACCATCTCAAATAGGTTTGGAGTTTTTGATATTTTAAAAGCCATTTTCTCTCAAAGAGTAAATAATTATCTCTGTCATTATCTCTGATGGTGTACCCCATCGATGATTGCCTTTGTTGTCTGAAAAGACAGTTTTCTTTTCAAATTGAATAGACCAGCCTATGTATAGACTTCACTGACTTTTTTTTTTTCACGGTACGATCCATTTTCTTGGCTGTTGCTGCACACCATATTATTGCCCTCATTTTTTGGCAGCAAAACATTTGGCCAAGGCAAACAGTTTTCTGTGGCTTGTTATCCTCTTTGATGTCCAGTAGTTCAGTTTATCAGAGAGAGAGAAAAAAAATATCTGTCAGACCACCCATATTTCCATTAAGCAGTCCAAAAGCAACTTTTCCCGGCCTTTTCATGTGCTGCTTCGTGCAGTGCAGCATGTGATGTAACACAACACACAAGCACCCGAGAGGTTTGCTCATTAGGTGCTAGTTTTGCTGGCAGCCGCACAAAGGCTTGAAGCAGACCACTGATTTTTGCTTGGATGAGGGGCTCTCTGTTTCCCCTGCAACGCCATGGGACGATCATGCCAGGCACTGAGCCAGCTCGCTAAAAACAACTCCTCTCCTCCGCTCCGTCTCCGCCTCTTTCAGATCTACATCGGCCATATTGTGAAGTACGGCGCGGCCGACGAGGACGGCCGGCTACGCTCCGGGGACGAGCTGATCTGCGTGGACGGCACGGCGGTGGTGGGCAAGTCCCATCAGCTGGTGGTGCAGCTCATGCAACAGGCTGCCAAGCAGGGCCACGTCAACCTGACCGTGAGGCGCAAGTCAGGCTTCGGAGGTAGGAAAAGACACCAACACACACAACCTTATGCCCGTGTACAACTCTTTAGTCTGACCATTATGGAGCACTTTTAAATGTTTGTTGAAGCTGTTTATAATCCAAAGTAAGGTGCATTGCAGTGATTATAAACTCGCACACACCTTGCCAGGTGAACTATCCAGAATCACCAGTGGCGCTGCAGACCTGGGTGCTGTCGCCATGGCAAAAAGCGAGCCCGCTGCTGACACCATGAAAAATTGGTACATATTAGCATTGTGGGAACTCAAAAGGCCGAGTTTCCGATCCGGTGTATTGTAAAGCGCCGCATTATGCAAAGCCTGTAGAAGCGTGGCTTTTCTCTGCCATTTGCGCGGTACAGGATAATAGGTGTTATTCACTGGCGCTCGTATTAAACTTTTTCTTTTCGTGGGAGATTTTTTTTCTTCCTTCTCTCCCTTCGTTACATCTCCAATGTCCGTGATGCTCAGAGCTCTTAATAGAATCCTGAATAATACAGTATGTGATCTAATTATTCTCTCCTTACCAGACAGATTTTATTTAAATGAGACGTCTTACTGTAGCACATGTTAATGGGAGAACGCTGGAGTCCTAGTCCTCCTAATTATTCTCTCTACAGCTGTCAGTTAGCTATGTAACACTCCAAGAGAGAGAGAGCGCAGGGCACCTCGCAGTGTGCTTGGCATATTTTATTTTCTCACAGCTCAAGCAGTGGAGGTATCAAAGCGCACACTGAGATTTATCTTATCAAGGGTCTAGGAGATGAAGGGGAAATGGCTGATGAGGTGCCCCAGCCTTGAGGCAAATAAATAGCCGTCCATAAACCTGATTGAAGGAGTCTCGGACCTCTGCAGCGCCCACAGAGTTGACGAGGAGGACCAGACAGACGACAGGACTAGTTCTCAAAAAGCCACCGAGCTCATAACGCTAGTCCATAAGCGGCGAAGACCACAGCGAAGACCCCAGCCTTTTTTGATGCATCTTTCTCTCCACTCCTTAAAACATACTGTAGATGGTGGGAAAATAGGTCAGAGCTCTGCAGATAGCACAGCCACATTCCCCCATAGACCTGCATGTTGTCATGGCAGTGTCGTCTCGTCTGGTAAGGCAACAGCTTCATGTTTGAGGCTGCTTTTGAAAATGTTCTTCGTTGAGGGCTGAAGCTAGAATCATGTTGTAGTTGGTGTGATCACAATATGACAAAAAAAATTAAAAAAATCTTTTTTGACACCGTGAAATAAACATGTTGGCTACCTACATGCTAAACAAATTTGATCATCACTCCTCCATCTATATTTTTCCACCCATTACTTATCCTTTCATTGATGCTCATCTTAGGTACATTTCACTGTGCAGAGAACATGTATTTCTAATATTTATATTGCTTGGCATCTTTACTTGGTTCACTCATAAACATACACATGACCTGATATTTATGTACTAATGCACTATACTTTTTACACTTTTTATATGTGTACACACACTACGGGCTACTTTACCATCCGTTTATCCAACCCATTTTCTTGTGTGTCTCAATCTATGTTCCTGGGAAAGTTAGTTTCAAATCCATCTAAGCTTCAGTTAATCTCTCCGGCAGCTTCTCTCTACTCTCTGTGTCTCTGAACTTAAACTATCATGCGAAAAAGGCAGCTATCTCATTAGCAAAGAGGATTATAATAAGATTTTAGAGAACTCAACGCTTATGATTATTTTATAGTATTTGTTTGCTCATACTGTACTGTAATTCATGCTGTAGGCCTATTCCTTGCATTCGAATATAAGTACATTTTGATTCTGTCATTTTTCTTCTGACCTAATGAGGGTTTCAAACACAGGCATTAAAACCATGCTAAGCACAAGGCTAAATGAACTTGTTATTGATTTTCTGTTACACAGACTTCTCAAACCATCCATTTTTTGCCCAAGTGCTCATTCAGTCTCCACTCTGGAGAGTTCGCAGGAGCCGAGTTGATATTTTAAGACGTCTGTTTGCCTGACGTTGGAAGCTCAGATTCAGATGGGCAAAGAATCCGAGGCGGAAGAGAGATCAAGTCGCAGTTCATTTCTAATTATCCCGGACTCTGCTATTATGGTGGCCATGTATTGCACACTGGGTCACTACCTCAGCATCTGAGACACAATCCATATGCATTTGTGGAAGGTGTTAGGGGGTGGAATTGAGAACTTTTTAACTCATTGAGTGCCACGAACTTAATATTACGTTTTTCCTTCCCATGCGCTGAGTGCCAAAAACACTTTCCCTGTTACTTACTTGTGTAAACTTTCACTTCCCGGAAAGTTTACACAAGTAAGTAACAGACAACACTTCATATTTCATGAAAGACGTTATATCTCCATTTCTAGAAAAAAACAGTGATTTTGATGAAAACTAGCCACTGTTTAGCTTGGGATTTCCCAGGAACAGAGGCGTGTAGAAATACACGGTTTGCACCCACCGAGAGCTTAAAGTCTCACCTTTTAATCGAGCCATTGTATGTGTTCATAGCTATAACACAGAATATGCTGTGGCTGTACAAAAGTCATCAACAATGGTCTAGATTGCTGGCACTCTAGGACAAAGCTCCCGAAAACAGCTTGGCATTCAATGAGTTAACGTCATCTTCATCATCTTCATCTTCCTCAGTGAAAGTGGACGGTGAGGTGCCACCCTCGCCCGCCTCGTCCCACCATAGTAGCAACCACGCGCCCTCGCTAGCCGAGGACAAGCGCACTCCGCAGGGCTCCCAGAATTCCCTGAACACGGTCAGCTCCGGCTCGGGCAGTACCAGTGGCATCGGCAGTGGCGGCGGAGGAGGGCCGGGGCCAGCAGTGGTCAACACGGCCGTGCAGCCGTACGACGTGGAAATCCGCCGCGGGGAGAATGAGGGCTTCGGCTTCGTCATCGTCTCGTCTGTCTCGAGGCCCGAGGCGGGCACCACCTTTGGTAAGATCATGACGCACTCTTGTGTGTGTACATACACGCACACACACACACACACACACACACACACACACACACATCCAGACAAACAATGACATTTTCTTCAGTGCAGTATAATTCTTAGTCTTCGTATAAAGAAAAGAATGAAAAATTCATACATTTTGCACTGATTGTAATTTCGAAGTTGAGGAACGTTTTATTAATGTAATTTCCATGTGAGTGGTGTTAGCCACACACACACACACATACATAAACACAAAAATGCGCAGTCACAAACCCGTTGAATCAGACGTTCTTCCAGCTCTCTCTCTATCTCTCTGCATGGCCTGGTGTCCTCCACTGCATTACTGTACTGTCCACTGCTGCTGAGCTCTGTGTTGGACCTCTGGCTATTTGTAGTTTGCCCCTTTTACAAGCTGTGGATTGAGTTGCTGGACGTCGGCTCTCACTTCGTAGTTCTTCTTGTATCAGGACCTTCACTTCTCCTGTGATGAGAAGCATAGACAAACAAGAACTTATTTAGAAAATTGGGGGAAATTATATTAGAAGGGTGAAGTGTCTATGCTCCGCTGGTGGTTTTTTTTTTCCCTCATACATCTTGTTTGCTCGGCGCATTAAAAATCACACGCTCCTGATGACATCAAAACAAGCTGCGAACGCGAGGGCGGATCGCGGAAGGCTCTGTAGTTGTCGGTTTGAGGCTGAGGTGAAAGCAAGCAGAAGCAGCTTTATATAACGAGAGGCCTCAGACACTTGGGCTCTCTGCTGATGTGCACCATAGGCAGAAAAGACCGGCGGGCTGAAGCTGTGTGTGTGTGTGTGTGTGTGTGTGTGTGTGTCTGCATCGGACTTCAAGCTGGCTCCTTGTCTTTGAGGCACAGCTAGCTGGAGCCACTTGTTAAAACTGTAAAAGAACCCTCTGCCAAAACAGATCTAATGTCTCACAGTGAGTGCAGAGGGAGGTAGTTCTGAGAGCATGACAGGTGTAACAATGTTATTTTAAAACACTGTCATTCCGTTGTGCTGAGTATTGTAGCATGGCCCTCCCATACCGAGAACACACTCACACACTGATACACTCACACACTCACACACTTAAACACTTACCTAAGCAGTAGACAGCTTGATGTTTCAGTACTGTGTGAGTGTTTCTGAGTGACTGCGTTTGGGTGGGTGTTTTAAAACATGTTCCCTATCCGTTCTGTCAATCAGTCCTTTCTTTGGGCCGGTGTGCAGGTGGGCTGTGGTGGCGTTGGTGAACTAACCCTTTAATATCCTTTTCTCTTCTTCCTTCTCCTTTCTCTTCCTCTCCATTTCATTCCGTCCTCTTTCCTCCTGTCCCACCTTCTCCTTTATAAAATCATCAAACACACACACACACACACACACTGAAATGCTGGTGCTGAACAAAGCTGGAAACGCATGTGTGGCCATGCCCCACAAAATAGGTCGCATCATCGAGGGCAGCCCAGCTGACCGGTGCGGCAAGCTGAAGGTCGGCGACCGCATCCTGGCCGTCAACAGCTGCTCCATCACCAACAAGTCCCACTCGGACATCGTCAACCTGATCAAGGAGGCCGGGAACACAGTCACGCTTCGGATCATCCCAGGGGATGGTGAGTCCGACTTCTTCAGAATTCAACTTTTGGGAAAGTGGAGAAGGGAGAAGTTCACATGCAGTGCAAGTGAAGGAGGAAATATTCATATTTTCTTTCCACAAGTCATGCATTTAGGGAACTGATTTCCATGTATTAGTCTTTTCTCCCCACTTAAGAAGTGTGTGAGTTAGGGAATCTGTCGACTCAGCACAGAATTGTGATTTAGTCGCTTGAAAGTGTTGGGAAAAGGCTGAGAGAGAAAGAGAAGAGGGAGGAGATGTGGAGAGCCATCTGGACGCTCAGAGGATCTCTATATTTGGAGAACAGGAAGTGGTTTGGAGACAGTGCATTGGCTTCCCATGTATCCAGCATTTAAGTTGCATAACCAACTACAGAATAACAACATCTATACTTGGGCTGTGGGACCTGTGAGACAGCACAGATAAGTAGCTGTGTGGATAACGATGGCTTGGCATGTCACTCTGATGGAGATCAGGGATTCGACGGGCATGGAGTGTGTGTGGTGGTTTGGAGGGAGGGGGGGTTGTCATGTGCTCAAGTAGCTGACCTGTCTGCATTTAAAGCTGAGGAGAACAATTCATCTGTTACACCACACATTCATGCCTCTACTTCAGCTCAATTAACACACACACACACACACACACACACACACACACACGCACACTTCTAATCTTCTTTGAAGACTGTGAAAATGCCAGATTAAGCCTAAAAGAATGAATCACGTTGTGAAACACAACAATGAAGTTTACATTTGACGCACACATGGATGCAGACACACACACACTTAAGAGCAACATAATCAACTATGTTTGCTGATTTAAAGACCCACACACACACACACACACACACACACACACACACACACACACACACAGTTAATCAACATAGTTAAGTTTACTCTTTACGGATGCGCACACACAATTATACACACACAGCATAGTCAACAAAGCAGGCTACCCTTTACTGAATCATGCAAACATCTCACACACACACACACACACCATACACACACTCACCGCATCCTTTATACACAGTGCTTGCTTGCTGGCCTTCTCCTCCACTTTAATTAAAACAGGAATTATTCAGGGGAAAGTTGGAAAAGCCAACGCTCTAAGACTTTGGAAGAGTTCCATTTTTGTAGTTCTCTTTGTTTCATGTTTGATGAAAGTGTTTGGGACTCGGTGTGATGCGATAGCCAGAGATTGCTGCAGAAAATAGCCGCAGGGAAGGAGGGAGAGAGAGACAGGGGGAAAATCAAGAATGAGCAGGAATCTGGAATAGTATTGTAAAGAATTGTCTGTGTGTGTGTGTGTGTGTGTGTGTGTGTCTGTGTGTGTGTGAGAGAGAGAGAGCGAGAGTGTGTTTTAGAATTTTTGTTTTTTGTCCAAGGCCAAAGCTTGTTCACAATGGTAAGGTAAGGTTTTCACTCTCCAACCCACAAGGAAAGGTTTTCACTCTCCAACCCACATGCACACAGCCCTCCATTTTTTCCTCTCCTTCTCCTCTTGTTTCATTTCGCTCCCTCTCTCCCTCTCTCTCTCTTTCTCTCTCTCCCTCTCTCTCGCTCTCTCTCCCTCTCTCTCTCTCTCCTTCTCTCGCTCGCTCTCTCACACACACACACACACTCTCTCACAAACACACACACACACACACACACACACACACACACACAAAATCCCCACCCCATGCGAGGCTTAATGCGAGACTAGCCAGCAAGAGACGAACATCCCCACTCGGCCATAATGCATGAGGCTGTGCAGTGCTGGATCCGCCAGCTTCACAGGTCACACTTTCATCAGCCCAAGCAGGCGCCTCATCGTCCTGCTGGATTGAAAGCGGCCATCAGGTGCCCCAGTGAGATTGCAGGACACCTCACAAGGTCATTTTCCACCAACCAGTGTGGTTTCCAAGAATTAAATTACATTTATGTATCTGTCTGTGTTTTTTATTATCTTACATAATTCATTTGTGAAACAAAGATCAGTGTGCAAGCCTGATCAGCATAAATGTTTTTACAGTGAAGATTTTTTAGAAGAAAAAAAGACATTGTGGGTAGAATGAGCAGATGACATCAGCTTTTCTTTTTTTAATGCCAGTCCAGTGATGCCGAGATTTACGCCACTGAGACGATCTGCTCAACAGGCGGGAAGGACATATCAGTCTCAGTCGCACAAAACCCCAGAACGCCACCCTATTGGTTAAGATGGGACTACGGGCGGGACGGAAATTGTGGCGAGCCAATGGACTAAAAGCTGGCCGGCGGAGTCATCCGTCCAGGGAGAGCTGCCCACAGTGGGCACAGAGGCCTCCGCCCAGGGAGAGCTGCCCACAGTGGGCACAGAGGCCTCCGCCCAGGGAGAGCTGCCCACAGTGGGCACAGAGGCCTCCGTCCAGGGAGAGCTGCCCACAGTGGGCACAGAGGACTCCGCCCAGGGAGAGCTGCCCAGGGAGAGCTGCCCACAGTGGGCACAGAGGCCTCTGTCCAGGGAGAGCTGCCCAAAGTTGGCACAGAGGCCTCTGTCCAGGGAGAGCTGCCCAAAGTTGGCACCGGGTATTGATGACGGCAGACAAAGAGCTGCGTGGAGCCGGGGCAGAATGATTTGCTCGTAAAACGAGGGAGAAGGTGCACGACTGCAATTACTTGTTATTGCCGGCAGTGATTCATCTGCGCCCAATGAGCGTAATGGAGGACTGGTATTAAGTAGGTACCAGATGCAGCCATGTATCACCGGTCCAGTCGGAGTGGAGTCTGGGAGGGCAGCGCCGGAGGTCAGCAGAGGGGAAACGCTCTGGTCGTGATTAGAGAAGCAGCGAGCGGCTAATAAAACTGCATCGGTCAATAAATATTGTGAAATATTGTTGTAGACTCATATCGGCCGGCTTTCACATAGATGCACTGCTAGTGGTGCTTTAAGTTGGACACGGTCTGTTCACTATATTTCAGTACAGACATGCAGTAATCTAATTCCAGAAAGCCACAGATACGCTTAAGTGAGATGAATGTGGAAATGGCTAGTAAATAAAATGTTTCATTTTGTGGGGGAAAATGGTTCTAGCTCCACTCAACCAATATGTGAGTGTCTCTCTCAGGAGGAATTGTGTGTGTGCGTGTGGCAGGTAAGCACACAATGCAGTGTGTGTGTGTGTGTGTGTGTGTGTGTATGCAGGCGCTGCAGGCGCTACAGCGGTGTGTTTTTCTGACTCACTGTGTTTTGCTCCTTCTTCCAGAGTCGTCCAATGCTTCACTGCTGACCAATGCTGAGAAGATCGCTACAATCACCACCACACATGCACCTCAACAACAAGCTGCACCTGAGCCTAGGCAAGTCTCACACACACACACACACACACACACACACACACACACACTTCTCATCTTCTTTGAAGTTGCCGGATTAAGTCTAAAAGAATGAATCACATTGTGTCTGTCTTTGTTCTCCACAGTACTGTGAACACACTGCTTTGACCCACAGATAGTTACATTTGTCATTTGTCAAATCAATCAAATATTTTCCTATTTTTTTGCAACTTGTGAAAGTATAAATCATCCACTGTGTATGTGTCAGCATATTATTGATATTCAAAATTGTGCCGTAAATTGAGTGAGACGAAGAAACCCAGTTGTGTTTGTTTGTTTGTTTGTTTGTTTGTTTGTTTATTTGTTAATTAATTTGCCTTGTTTGCTCAATTCTCCAGGAACAACACTAAACCAAAACAGGAGTCGTTTGAGTTCAAAGCCCCCCAGGCCCCTCCTCCTCCGGCTCCTAGCCAGGCCCCTCCTCAGGTACTGCCTGCAAATACACACACACACACGCACACACACACACATAAACAAACACACACACACACACACACACACACACACACACACGCACACACACACACACACGCATAAACACACACACACACACACACACGCATAAACACACACGCACACACCACACACGCACACACCACACACGCACACACCACACACACACACACCAACACACACACATACAATGCCACGGCGCTAATACACACACACACACCACACATACCACATAACACACACGCTGCACGCTATTAACACACACACACATACATGCACACACACGCCACATTTTAACACTGAACACGTCTTGCTGCACACACACACACACACACACACACCAGGGATGGAAATTAAATATTTTTTCTATCTGCCACTGTGGCTGGTGGATTCCAAAATCTACCAGCCACTCAACTTTTTTTACCAGCCACTAGAGAAACGGCATGAAAATGTGATATCATGATTATAGTAGGCTGCCCAAAATGATCACGGGTAATCGCATTATTGCAATACCGACTTAAATGTAAAGGCGCTTTGCCCTAAACCTACCAGCTGTCCTCCAAGCACAGTAGCAACAAAACTAAAGGCCAACAGAACCCACATTCATATGCTCTAGTGTCTCATAAAAGTGGTGTGGCTCCTTTTAAGACTCGCTTAGAGAGTTCTGGAGCATCCTATAATCCAACCTCCAACTTGGATCAAACTATAGTGTACATCATCTGATTTAAATATTTACAGGTATCAAGGCTAGATTTTAACATTTAGCATTTATTTTCTATTTGCCCGCTATGAAATAATGCACTGAACAATTTAAGCACAGCTCAGCTTTAAGAAACGTAATATGCATGCTTAGCATTTTGTGAAACTACATTGAAAAAACTCTGGTTGTACAGTTATCTAGGCGATATTGTTAATATTTATTTTGTATTTGGCCTTATCATGTATGACAAAAGCCCAAAGTTGGAGACCTTGTAGACATTTGCTTCAATTTCAAAACCAGATTACTCTGGAACGGCTATAACTTGTATAAGGGAATGCTTTACACCTTTGTGTTCGGCAAGTTCTGCTGTTTATTCTGATATACGGTTTGTAATTTCTTGAATGAAAAGCTTGTGGGAGAGGCTATCCACCCCACGACGAATGGGTGTGGAGATGTCCGTCTTTGTCTGCTCCTATAGGTCTGGGCCAGCAACGTTGTCGCGGGCTGGATTAAAATAGCTATACGGACCAATTCAAAAGAGAACTATTTAGGTGAGAATATTAGCCTGTGAAGATATAGATAGATAGATATACTTTATTGATCCCTAGGGGAAATTCAAGTTATGACGCAGATCCACAGATCTCACTAGATTTATGTCTATGCAATCATCCTGAAATAATCAGGATGACTGCATAGACAGTCAGCTGCATAGACCACAGTGGCACATGAAAGCACAGTGACAGTTTCTTAATGGTAGTGAAGTGAAAGTGAAGCGCTGCACCAGTGCCTATAGACAGACGCTTTCTTATTTTTAACCATCAATAAGTATGAAAATTAGACCAGGTCTGACTATTTGTGCTATGTTAGTTCACCACCCCTACAGTGGCTGGAAAATTGACCAAACCCACCCCCACACAAAGCTATTTGGCAGGGGCGGTGGTTAATTTCCATCCCTGGCCTGTAGGAGGTTTAAAGGCACAAGGTGATACTTGGCAAAATGTGAGCTCACTTATCTCCAAGTGCAGGTAGTCGGAGGTGCATTTAGATCATGGCAAACTCTTTAAGGCCGCTTGTGACTGGGCCAGTGGCCCTTTTAAGTCCTTTCTGCACTTATATAAAGCAGCACGGAGCAGCGTGGAGGTGGTGTGGAGGGACTTAACGAGGCTTTGCTGGAGTGCCCTGTGCGCGCGCCAAATACCACACTGACCACACACACCACACACACTTAATAGATTGAATACCACCACACACACACCCTGTTACTAATACACACACACACCACACACAGCGTGGAGGTGGTGTGGAGGGACTTAACGAGGCTGTGCTGGAGTGCCCTTGTGACGCCCCATCACTTGCCCTCCCATCACCCAAAAATACCTGCCGAGCCCAGATGCATCAATTATTCATCCAGATACTTCAGACTGTGTGTGTGTGTGTGTGTGTGTGTGTGTGTGTGTGTGTGACATTGCTGGAGGTGATGCGGGCCTTCCTCTCTAAAGCAGAGAATGCCTCAATAAAGCGCACCCATGTCTTGACTGCAAAGCTAATGACCTTGCCTTCCATCTTATGTTTGTTTATTTGCTTCTTTGTTTGTCCTTCCCAGCTGCTGCGGTAAGGCATGGCAAGGCATGTCGTAAAAGGTGGCGCAGTGTGTAAGCAAGGCAGTGTGTGCAGGTGTGTGTGTCTGTCTGGCTGTCTGGTGTGTGGTTCTGTCAGGACGCAGAGTTTTACTCAGTGGACCTGGAGCGGGACAGTAAGGGCTTCGGCTTCAGCCTGCGCGGAGGCCGCGAGTACAACATGGACCTGTACGTGCTGAGGTTGGCCGAGGATCTGAGTCACGTCGAACGGCAAGATGAGGGCAATGCGATCTTAACCGTCACTTCTTATTCTGTCTTCTACCCTCTCACTCTCTACGTCTATCTATCTATCTATCTATCTATCTATCTATCTTTCTTTCTTTCTTTCTTCCTTTCTTCTAGTTCCACTTGTCTAACTATTATTCCACATCTCTATGGTAACTCTTTATGTTCCCATACGGAGATTCAATTAAATATGACAAATATTTTTAAAGACACTGAAAGCTCACAAAAGCCTTGTTGTCAAGGTATTTGTCCCCAATCAATCCTTTTTTTTTTTTGCACCTTTTTTCTTATTTGATTTTAACAAAGCGCTAAATGGTTAATAGAGTGAGCCACATTACAGAGGAGTAGTGGGTTTTTTTTATTTCCCTTTTCCAGGGGCCCGCTCGAGGTGTCTAATGTGTTATTTGTAAAGACAGTCTGTGTGTGGATATTGGCTCTTGTTGCTGTCAGGGGTCTGCCGTGTGGGGAGCCTGTCAGTGGGGTTGGAGGGGGGAGGCTGTGTGTGTGTGTGTGTGGGTCTGCCGTGCGGGGAGGCTGTCAGTGGGTTGGAGGGGGGAGGCTGTGTGTGTGGTGGTCCGTCAAAAAGCGGGGAGGTCTGTCAGTGGTGTTGAGGGGATACTGTGTGTGTGTGTGGGTCCGTCGTGCGGGGAGGCTGTCAAAGTGGTGCCGAGGAGGCCGTGCGTGTGTGTGTGTGTGGGTCGCGCGGGGAGATGGGCCGGTCATGAGGTTGAGGCTTATTACTGGGGCTGGAGATGAGAGACAGGAGCAGCGCTAGCAGTAGTAGCGGCAGCAGTAGCGGCAGCCGTGCAGCTGTGTGCAGCTGGGCATGTGGAGGTGTCAGTGCCGCGCCTGGGTCTGCACACGGCGGAATTCCCCTGACACGGAACACTGACGGATAACTCCAGGCCTGGAGAGGAGAGAGGGGAAAAAAAGAGACCGAGAGAGATTGAAAGGGAAGGGGGAGAATGCAGCTCTCGCTCTGTGCTGTCTCAGGCAGGGGTTGTGGGTGCCAACGGGAAGCCTGTGGGTAATGCTGTGAGTGGGGAACAACAAAGAGGATATGTTGTTTTAATCATGTTTATTTCCCCGCTGTCACTCTCTCTCTTTCTTTCTTTCTTTCTTTCTCTCTCTCTCTCTCTCTCTCTCTCTCTCTCTCTCTCCATCTCTTCTCCTCCTCTCTCCATCTCCTCCTCCTCCCTCTCTCTCTCTCTCTCTCTCTCTCTCTCTCTCCATCTCTTCTCCTCCTCTCTCCATCTCTTCTCCTCCTCTCTCTATCTCTTCTCCTCCTCTCTCCATCTCTTCTCCTCCTCTCTCTCTCTCTATCTCTTCTCCTCCTCTCTCCATCTCTTCTCCTCCTCTCTCCTCCCTCCTCCTCTCTCCATCTCTTCTCCTCCTCTCTCTCTCTCTCCATCTCTTCTCCTCCTCTCTCTCTCTCTCTCCATCTCTTCTCCTCCTCTCTCTCTCTCTCTCTCTCTCTATCTCTTCTCCTCCTCTCTCCATCTCTTCTCCTCCTCTCTCCTCCTCCTCCTCTCTCCGTCTCTTCTCCTCCTCTCTCTATCTCTTCTCCTCCTCTCTCTATCTCTTCTCCTCCTCTCTCTCTCTCTCCGTCTCTCCTCCTCCTCCTCTCTCTATCTCTTCTCCTCCTCCTCTCTCCTCTTCCTCTCTCTCTCTGGTGGTGATGAGATCCTAGAGATCAATGGCGAGAGCACCAAGGGGATGAAGCACGCCCGCGCCATCGAGCTGATCAAGAGCGGCGGGCGCCGGGTGCACCTGGTGCTCAAGCGCGGCGACGGCTCCGTGCCGGAATATGGTGGGTCAATCTACGAAAACATTCCCTTCTCGCCCCTGTTCACCCCCTGAGGTGCCACGCGGTGGGGGTGCACGGGGCCCTTCCTCCTCCTGCTGCCTTGTGGGTATTTTCTCTCTCTCTCTCTCTCTCTCTCTCTCTCTCTCTCTCTCTCTCTCTCTCTCTCTCTCTGCCATCCTCTTCGTCACGTCTGAGTGCCACGCTGGGATCTGATGGGACACTTGTCGGGTGAGGTAGGGGTGAGGGCGGGTTGGGGCTGTCGTCATTGGCACACGATAACACATCAAGAATCAACATCGAAACCAAACAAAAAAAGATTTTTTTCTTTTTCTAACTGGATATATAGTATGTTTATCGATCCGCAGTCATGCATTTGGATGCTATTTTTAACACTGTACAAAAAAAGAAAAGAAGGAACTTTTGTTTGAGTGCATTTCAATGTCCACAAGGCAGAATTTAGGCAGAATTATCATATTTATAATATTTATTAAAGGTGAATGTAAGCTACTGAGATGGGCCTGTATGCGGCTCTTAACGGGGTCGGGGGCAAGGAAGCATTCTAGTTACCATGTCAGTGGGAAGCCACATTACTGTACTCCACGTCCTCACAACTGCTCTTGGATCTATGCTCTGCTCACTTACTGTACAATTTCTAAGTTAGACTGGAGACAACACTTCTCCCAGGAGACCACCCTCATGTCCGTGTTCCATTTTTGTAATGAAAAAGATCGTTTTTTTTCTATGTGCAGAATCATGAGTTGACCCACTTATTAATTAGAAAAAAAAGATATTTCTGCATGAAACTGTCAGTGAAGGTCACAAGGTTTTTTTTTTTTCTTAATTTTGTTTTTTTTGTAGGCCATTTTCCATAATATTTATGGAAGACTCATTTCAACTGTATTAATCTCTTGAGTAAACACAATTCATCTTGATGCATTTTTGTTGTTGTTGAAAGTCTCAACTTTTTTTGAAGCTTTCATTCATGTATTTTTGTCAAGTTAAGAATGTGATATGACATGTTTTGTCCTGCGCCAATATGACATCTCTGTGAGGTTGTATATTTTTGTAACATTTTGTACTTTTTTTTCTTTTGCATCCTTCCTCATTTCGCTGGTATTTTTTTTTCTTTCTGTTTGCAATGTAAACTGCTTCACATGGTGTTCTGTGTGCATCTCACCAGGTCTGTGGGGTTGGACTCCTTATGCTGCTGTGTGTGTGTGTGTGTGTGTGTGTGTGTGTGTGTGTGTGTGGGCTGGGATCCAGTGCTTTCTCTCTGTTACTGTTGATTTTTCACTCAAGGGTGGGGTTATTTCTTGGACAATCTCTATCTTTGATTGACTAATTAAACAAATAAACACCTTTTTCCATTGAAAAGCAAAGGGGATAAGCCTTTATTTCTTCTGCCTGGTGTCTCTCCTCAGTTGTTTAATGTTCTCTGCTCTTCTCCCTGTCTCATTCCTTTGTGTTGGCTTTCACTTTTGTTCTTCTCATTTTATCACTGGGCTCTCTCCTCCTCCTCCTCCTCCTCTTCCTCCTCCTCCTCCTCCTCCTCCTCCTCCTCCAGCGATGGTCGCACCTCACCTTGCCACCACTGCTAGGAATGAAAAGCTTGGAGAGGCCTCGGCCTTTGGAGCCGGCCACAATCAGACCACGGTTTGTAGCTCGCTCTCTCGCCTGCTCGCTCGTCTGTCCATCCGGCGTCCGCCCGCCAGTCGTGTCTTGTGTGCTCCGGCGTCCATTTGAGCCGCACTGCTGACATCAGCTCCATTGTGCAGACAAAACCATTCACCCAGAATGCAATGCAGCGCAGTGAGAAAAATGTGTCTTGCCATCCATCTGTCCTCCGCGCTTCCCCTCCCATGTCATCTCCAGCAGTGGGGACACACTCACGCATCCCGCTTTTATTCAACGTTCAGTTCCGGGTCACAGGACTTAGAGATGACATGTGACCAATTTGGCTTGTAGATGTATTTTGACTTCTCATTTTTCACATGGTCCCTGTCAATGAGTCCAATTCAGTTTTAAGAAGCATTGCATTGGAGTAAACCGATCCAGTTATATGTAAGCGTATACATTTGGCATACGCAAAGCAGCATGCGAAGATGCAGTCTTTATTCTGTGAACCTATGTTCAAGAAATACTTCACAGACATAATGTCTTTACATTTGTAATGTTAAACACCACCAATCTACTCTACAATGAAGAGATTTGATATGTTTTGACAACAGATTTGATATTTTATTTAAACAATGGCCTGTGGGGAATTGCATAATGCGAGCATATTTAAGTACTCTACTAATGATATATTAGGAGTATAGACGTACAAGCGTTTTGAAAAACATGAAGATCTCAAAAAGACATGTTCAGGATTCTTCTGGAAGAAAAACACTATGGGTATGTCTTTGTCAGCATTTTTCAATCAGGGAGCATCATTTTATTGCTGTGACTTTGTACACTCAGGTTTTGCTCAGGAAATTCCAAATACATTTTTAAGCCCCACCATTCCAAAACTGCATCAAGCCGCACTCATACATTATGCACTTCATAAGCCAGTTTAAAAATACCATTCTGGTTTTGTCCTTTGAATGAAACATTTATGCGAGATGAAAAGCATTGCGTGCGCATGCAAAAGCATGAATTAATTGTGATGCCAGTGCTAAATATAAAAACATGGCTTCTGTGTGCTTAATAAAGTGCCTTTATAATTTCTGCTTAATTGGCTTTGGTTTCTTAAAACCTAAATACATCTTAGAAAATCCACGATTGAATCTTTTTTTTCCTCTAGCGTGCTTGGGTTTGGGCAGCTCCATGTGTCATCCATCGCTTGTTTGTGCAGACAAACTAACACTTCTCGACTGGCTATCAGAAAAAGAGCATCTGCCAACACTAAATAAGCCTCCACTTGTGCCATCTACTCAAATCCTCTGGCTTTTTTTCCGCCTAGCAACAGTACATCAATTCCCAGTCCATATGTCATGGCTAACGTTGTGTTCTCTCCTCCTGCGTAACTCTCGTGTGTGTATTCCAGGTGGCCGTAGCGCCGACGGCCCCGGCCCCGGCACCCAAAGCATTTCGGAAGTGAGCGCCGTGCCGACCGACAGTCAGATCCACCCACCATTGGAGTCCAGCTACCCACAAGACTTTCACGAACCATCCCAGAAGGAGAACAAGCGAGGGGCAAGGGACACTGGCAAGACGACAACCAAGAAGAAGGAGCACGGCCAGAGCTCCAGCCATCACCATTCCAATCACCGTCACCGCTCGCCGGACAAGAAGAGCAAGAGCAAGGGCAAGAAGAAGGAGGACAAGAAGTCGTCCAGCGGCGGGCACTCCCGCAGTCACGGCCGCAGCCACCACCACAACAGCCACCACCACAGCAGCAGCCACCACCGGAGGCATCGCTCCCCGGACAAGGGCCGGCGCGCCCGCAGCGCAGAGAACACCCTGGACGGCCGACACGGCGGAGGACGCGGCCGCTCGCCTGGCAGACACCACCACCACAACAACCACCGCCACCACTCCTCACCGCACCGCCACAGATCTCCCCACGGGGGGCGCTCTCCGTACCGGGCCCGATCTCCGTACCGGGGACGGTCCCCTTACCGGGGGCGCACCGCTCACCGCTCCCCTCACCGGCACAGCTCGCCTCACCGCCCCCGGTACCAGTCTCCCAACCGGTACCGAGCGCGCTCCGTGGACCCCTACGCCGATCGGGTGGACAACACCAAGCCGGAGAAGGAGGAGGAGGTGGCCCTGAGGGAGCCTCCTCCGCCCATGCCGCCCTCGCGGTCGGAGAGCGTCCTGACGGAGGCGGCCGCCCTGGGCCGGCTGAACCGCGGGGACACCCTGCAGCGCGACGCCTCCAGCCTCCTCCGCGATCCCTCGCCCGTGGACCGCGGCGGCGGCCTCCTGAAAGACCCCGGCATGCGGGACGCCATCGAGAGGGCTTACCGAGACGCCGTGGAGCGAGAGCGCGAGCCCCTGACCCTGCCCAGGGAGCGGACGCCCAACAGCTTCGCCGCGTACAACCGCTACAGCACGCTGATGCGGGGCCGCTCTCCGGAGAGGGAGGACTCTCGGCTCGGGTCCCCAGGGACCCGCTACCGGACACGCAGCCTGGGGAGGGATCTGTCTCCGGAGAGGAGCTACGCGTATTTGGAGGAGGAGGAGGAGGATGATGATGATTACGAAGACGTGGAAGAGACGCCTGACTACTACAGGGTGCCGAGGCCCACCTTCGGCCGTGTAACCAACACACTGCCGGAGCCTAAACCTAAGCCCTACAAAGACAACTCCAGAGACCTCAGCATCTGACCAAGCCTCTCCGCAACCCTCTAAGGCTCCCTCCAACTCAGCCGACCCCACCGAGTGCCCCCTTCATCTGTGGGGCACAAGGACCCTGGAGAAACTAATTCACCCATAAGACATCCATGATCTTCGTGCTCCTTAACAGAGATTCAGAACTTTGAAAACCACTGGAAGAATGATAATAGGGTCTTTTTTTTTCGATTTGATTATTCAGGTTTAGGTGGTGATCTTTTTCTTTTAATTTCTTTCCTGCTAAAGGTGATCCATGAAGTTAACAAATATGTACAAAATACAATTATGTGCCTAACAGAACCATTATTGACCTTTTCGTTGGATGAGAGACAGGCTTTTTAACTGCTGTCTGACTCATTGTTTGTTTTCCTCTCCAAAGGACCTGTTCATGCACCAACCAGCTCTGTTAGTGGTGCTCAGACATAATGCTGTGCATGTCCTTACAGTCTTGCTGTCTTTCTTTTTATCTCCTCAGTGCCACTGTTTTTTTAACATTGGACCAGAGTATAGCACAAGCCTGCATTTGTTTGTATATTTTTGACAGTTTGCAGTATGTGTACATTCAGAGGTGATCATTTTAAATGAATAAAGGGAAAATAAAATTATGATAATGTTAAAAATAAAAAAAATAATATATTAAAAGAAAAGGTTTGTCATGTTTTTGTCCAGAAATATTTCTTACGGTGGTGAAGAAATTGAGCCATTTCAAAAGAAGTTTTAAGGAACTTTATCCTATTCCTTGTTCCTTTTTTTTTGGAGGAAAACGGCCAAGAACAGAGGTCTTTATCTCCTCCCGGTTCAAAGGAGAGGAGTCTCGCTGCTGCTCGCTCTGACTCCTACTCATTAAAATCCCTGTGGGATCCTCTGCCTGGCTCTCTCTGTGACAGGAGGAAAGTTTGTCCCCCAGATGAACACTGCAAAGGGGCTTGAAGCCACAGAGGCCATGCGCTACTCTGAGCCATCAGACGAGAGAAACGTGAGCAGATAGGCAGCGAGGGTGACTGGCGTAACCAGCACACTTTAAAGGGAAACTTTTTTTCTCAATATGGAGCCTATTTTTAGGCCTTTTTAGGTAGAAGTAGGGACATAAATCTAGCATTAGACCAGTCCAATGGGTCCAGTATTGAGTTAGAAAGCTACAGTATCACAGCCAAACAAGTATAATGGATATAATGGTTGGCAGGTGTGCAGGTCAAAGTCAACAGCTAGTTTTCACCATTGATTTGCTCAAAATGTTTGCAAAAAAATGCAACAGAGAGACAACTATGTCTGTTTACCTCCAAAACTGTGAAGAGACTGTGACTTCATTTTTTGTAGTTCTGTAGTTTCACTTTTTGTTTCTGTGGTGCTCAATTGGCTATGGGCAATTTCAAATGTTTTTGTCCGTGTATTAAAAATGTGGACCTAAAAAGGTTAAATAATAGTGCCGAGGTTGAAAAAACTTAAATTGTGGGAATGTTGCCTTTACAGGTGAGGTGCTTCAGCTGGCCTCTCCCGAAACGATCCAGTAGTTCATTATGTTCTATGACCGAGCCCATGAATGTAGAACAAAGTGTTGGTGCTGAACATGCAGTTCTGGTTTAATGCAAATGAAATGAGTTTGAGGGATCAATGATTTAGTCAAAGGACGTTTGCTCCAGATGACGGAGGTGCTGGTGGCTACGGTAACGCAGCATGTAAACACCCCACTGAGTTACAAGACCTGCTGCAATATTTCATTGCCAGAGGAGAAGAAGTGTATGATTTGATTCTATTTAAAGGATGAAAAGATGCCATTTGGTTTTGTGAGAATATTTAGTTAGTGTTTGAAACCTCTTCCACAATCACTTCAAAGATGTGATAACTAAGTAAAAATATAAAATGTGAAACCCTTCAACAAAGCCCTGCCTGCTTAATCAATTATTTGTTGCTATGGTACAAACAGCAATTTCCAACTAATCTGTAGTCGATAATCACCAATATATGTGATTCATATATCACTCAAAGTTTGTAGTGTATCCTAGACCTACCGGTACTTTGTTCATCTCAAAGATCTTCAACATTAATTCACATTACAATTTGGTTGAATGACTTCTTTATTCATTAGCACTTCGAAGACAAATTACCACTTCGGAAATTAATCTTGTGCAAATATCCTTTCAGGGCAACTCTGGTCCCGGAAGAATCTATGATTCACACAATGTAAGAGAACATGGAACTGAATAATGCATAACTTGCCTCTGCTACCAGATTTCTCTGCTGAATTTCAGCGTTGCTATTAGATGAAAAATATATGTAATCAGGTTGTTGCATAAAGCTCTGAAAGGTAATCAAATTTGTGCTAACGACATCATCATCAACAGCGGCAGAGGTTGGGTAAGGGGAGGGTGGCAAGGGGGCTCGCTGACCTTGATGTGCATTCCCTTGTTGTCATGGAAACACATGAAAGGTTCCCGTACTGTTCAGTCAAACACGATGAAAGTGGAGATGACATGTATTTTCTTTTGGGTAGAGCTTCATTCTCTAGCAACCGAAGGAATCGCTAGTGATTTATTAGTCAAAAATGGCCCTCACTAATGAACTGGAAGCATGAAACGTATGCAAGCTGCCTCTGACTGTTAGATCTTAAACCTGATGGCAGACCAAAAAGGTAGACTAAGTAGGCCTAGGCTATTGAGGCAAGACACATCCACCAAGCTGTGCTATCAACTCAAGCATCTGACCATTACTCATTCAAGATCCCCTGACTATGAATGAGAACACAAGGCGTATATATATAAGCAGGCATTGTATTAATTTATCATTCATATATTGTATGTTCTCTGCAGCCAATCAGAGTATTGAAGAGTAATGATGGGGCTCAGCTGAGAAGGTGAACCCAACCCCCCCCCACCCCACACACACACACACACCTCTCTAAATTAGAGAGTTGCAGACATTGTGGATATTTATTCTCCTTTATCAAGGCAAGACCGTGTGGCAGAGACTTGGAATTTGTTTTCAGCTAGAGATGGATAATTCAGGGTTGCTATAGCTACCTGTAAGTCATTATCACAGACTTCAGAAGAGTTTGTTTTCTTCTCTTCTCACACACCTACAGTACCACAAAGATCTCTAAATGTGGGAATGTGTAGAATTGGAGTCCATGTGCAGCAGCCTACAGGTTTACAGGAAAGATCTCTAAATGTGGGAATGTGTAGAATTGTAGTCCATGTGCAGCACTTTCACAGAAGCATTCCATGATTCTGCCACGCTGATTTTGCATCCACACATTCCAAGCATCTTTATAGATGTGATGAAGGCTAAACACAGAAGCATTCCATGATTCTACACACTGTTTTTCCATCCACACATTTCAAGCATCTTCATAGATGTAATGAAGGCTAATCTGCAAGGTTTCATTGTTAATTTTGAATAGGGGAATCTTCATAACCAGTGTAGCCATTAATGTGACATTTTACATCCCCCATGAGCAACATATGGAAAAATCTGGTCGTTAGGATCAAACATTAGATAAATTGTTTCTTAAAATGACCTTAGACTGACAATGAATTACAATCTTGCTATTTGCCCACAGCCCTTCACAGAGAGGATGTGCAGTTGATTTCACATGACAGATTAGCCACTCTAAAAGCTTTTGAAATTCCATTAAAAACTTCAGTCTAAAAACCAGTGTTCCAGTGTCATCACACAAGTCTTACCCCCTGTCAACAGACAAAAAGGCCTTTTCAGGACACGGCTGGATGAGCGCCACCTCTTTATTACGAAAATAGGTTCAATCCAATGACTTGCCGGATGTAAAATCACGCAAACAACAATATCTATGTCTTTTATAGTCAGACGGTTTTGGGCTGGGCAGATTCACAAACTCCATTCAAACATGCATTTCACCTCCAGACTTCCAGTCTTTAGCAGAACTGAATGGATGGAGAGCTTTTGGAGAAGTCTTTCATTCCATCATATGAGTAAAATCATCTCCCAGTTGTAATGTGTAGCATCCGTTTTATTGTTAGTGAGGCTTTGCAGGGGACTGGGTGATCGTTGACTCCGTTTCTTCACGCTAGGGACACTGAGGTGGACGAGACGGAGGAGGCCTCGGTCTTGGACGCGGACGCGGTAGAGGCGCCCTCCTCCTCCTCGAAGGGGTTCTTGCCGCAGAACAGCGTGGTGATCATGCAGTGGCGGAACTGCTTGTTCATGCACACGTAGATGAGGGGGTTGTAGAGCGCCGAGCTCTTGGCAAAGAAGGCGGGCACCGTCATGAAGATGGGTCCGAAGTAGGTGCCCTGGTGCATGAAGATGTACCAGGCCACGCTGGCATAGGGCACCCAGCATACCAGGAAGGAGATGACCATGAGGACGACCATGCGCGTGACCTCGCGCTCGGCCCGCTGTGTGGTCTCGGACTCCTGCTGCTGCGCGGCGGCCGCCTTGACGGTGCACACCAGCCGTCCGTAGCAGAAGCCGATGATGAGGAGGGGGATGCTGAAGTGCACAACGAACATGTAGACCACGAAGGACTCGTTGTTGATCTGGGGCTTGAGGGTGTAGTAGTCGATGCCACAGGAGCACTGCAGGCCCTCGGGGATGTAGCGCGACCAGCCGACCAGCGGCGGCACCGAGCAGGTGCCCGCCATCAGCCAGGTGAAGGCCACGCCTGCGACAGCGTGGTTCTCTCCGAAGCGGAAGTCGCTCACGGGCTTGCAGACGACCACCCAGCGCTCGACGGCAAGCACCACCAGTGACCAGAGGGCGATCTCGCCGCCGTGCGTGGCGAAGAAGCCCTCGAGGTTGCAGCCGAGGCGGCCGAAGACGAAGTAGCCGTGCAGGGACGTGTACATGGTGGTGGTGAAGCCGCCCACCACCATGAAGAGGTCCGCCACAGCCAGGTTGAGCAGGATGTAGTTGAGCGGCGTCCGCAGCCTCTTGTGCTGGACGGTGACGTACAGCGTGAGGAAGTTGATGGGGAAGCCGGTGAGGATGAGGAAGAACATGTACGCGGCCATGCAAGCGAAGGCCCAGGGCTCCGCCAGGTAGAACTGCGGGTACTCGTACGGGCTGCGCACCAGTCCGGTCAGGTTGGACATGGGCACATAGAAATCCGGGCCCTCTGTGCCGTTCATTGCTGCCGAAGGTCCTCGACCTGGTCGCCCAGGCGGTCTCGATGGCTGCCGAAGGTCCTCGACCTGGTCGCCCAGGCGGTCTTGATGGCTGCCGAAGGTCCTCGACCTGGTCGCCCAGGTGGTCTCGATGGTCCGAGAGGGCACAGGGAGGCGTCGTTCCTCAGAGGGCCTCCGAGGGGATGAAGGTGCCAAACCGATCTGGTTGGTCAGCATCTGGAGATTTAGGCCATGTGAGGGGTAATCCAGCCGCCACAGCCAATGGGGTGAGTGTATCTTGAGGCATCATTTGGGTTACACCTGTCATAATCAATTAGCTTGAGGAGATCATATCTAATCTTCCACAGTGGATTATGGAACGACTCAGGTTCTCTCTGAGGAAAGTGAGAGAAAGTGAGCATGTGACCCTTTCATTAGACACACACACACACACACAGACAGCGGGAGAATAAACTGTCTAACATTGTGAGAATACGTTGATGGGGTTTTAATTCTGTGGTTCATTACAGTACATTGCACAAATATCAGTACTGTTCCCTGTGTTATGAAACCAGTCACATTCTTCTCTAAAGCACAGTATGTAGGACTATATTGCCCCACAGTTGCCATCTTCTGGACAGTTGTGGTAATTGCACCAAGCCTTGAGAACTATAGTCAGTGGACTTGACTATATGGTGTGTAGGATGTACAGGACACAGTGAGTCCTCTGTACTTGCTCACTCCTACTTCAGTATGGTGTAGGATCGACTGGTGTGTGCTAAAGTTGCCATAACATGCCCACAGAGCTCATCAGCATTCATGTCTGGCACCCCAACTATGTCACGTTTAATTCAAGGCTGTAGATAGCAGAGAGGCATCCGTCAATATTTGTAACTGACAGAAGCGTTTAGATCAATATATTCACAGCAGCCCATCAGTGTGAAGCAGTATGCCAAGGCTGGTTTGCTGTTAAGGCTTCTGAGTTCATTTATTTAGAACCTCCAGTAGGCAACTGATGATGTCACTTGTCTCCTGTAGAGCAGTTGGAAGGCTCCCTCTACTGTTCACTACAGGTAATGCAACTCTGCATCTGAAAAAAAAGTGTATACACCATTCTGTAGCAACAACTTTGGAAGCCACACAGCGTGATTCAAATAGCTCCAGAACTATAAATGATGTCCGCATGGGTCTTCTTGAGCACAGCTAAATCAGCGTGCTGGACACCTGTCCACAATTACAGTCAGTATTGCCTCTGACAAACACTGTAGCCTACATGACAATAGAAGTAACTTGAGATTTCATGACCATCTCCCCTCAGAAAAGAGCTGCTTTTATAGCCTCTTTGAAGTGAACAAGACACGCTCAGATGTGCTGTAAAGTCATCGCTCTGCACAGACATCTTTCTTCTTTTTTTTATTTTCCGGCTTGCGGTGATAAGCGAATAGTGCTGAGTGAGTAGAGATGTATATTGCATCCATATGAGGGCCAACATGCATGAGGTCATGTATGCATAATATAAACATTTGATTCATCCCTCCGCTGCCATTACAGTACCTGCCGTATCCACACTCACACACACACACACACACACCTCCTCCGACAGGGACTGGTCACTCAGTAGTATAAGCTGACAACTAAGAGTAATATTGTCCAGCATCTTGAAAAATGGCAAAGAATGCCAGCAGTCAGCAATCAATCCCAATCTAAAACGTTAAGACTAGAAGAAAGTTTATGGGTTTATCCAGGTAACTTCTGGAGTAATTACTGATCTCTAAAAGAATGCTGCATCATGTGGTGTCAAACGTGCCATGTTCTTTTGACATCAGTGGTTACTCCTGAAGTTACCGGGATAAGCTACATTGTACATAACTCAGGTCAGGGATGTCTACACTCGAAACAGCAGCTGGAGCTAAAGATCTGGGAGGATGCAGCATGAAGACCTTGAAGGTTGAAGGTTGCAGTTGGGCAAGGGACAAAAGCACAGGACACTTAACAATGAGCTTAGGATGAATCCTGACTCCCGCTGGTCCAAACAGAGGGAGAATGAGTGTAGAGAGTGCTCATAAATTAATTCATCCACACACAAGACATAAACAAATGAACAAATAATTCAAAAGAACGTTGTCTGTAAGCTCCACAAATCGTGGCAAGACAATTGAATTGATTGTGGACTTCTTAAAGGGCAGCCGTGGCCTACTGGTTAGCACTCTGGACTTGTAACCGGAGGGTTGCCGGTTCGAGCCCCGACCAGTGGGCCGCGGCTGAAGTGCCCTTGAGCAAGGCACCTAACCCCTCACTGCTCCCTGAGCACCGCCGTTAAAGCAGACAGCTCACTGCGCCGGGATTAGTGTGTGCTTCACCTCACTGAGACCAAATTTCCCTCACAGGATCAAAAAAGTATATATACTTATATACTTAAAAGAAGGAGAAGAAAAATCTATAAGTGAAATCAAACAAAAACAAGATGCCGGACAATGTGGAATGAGGTGGGTGGGTGTCATCAACTGACACTTGCACCCTCAGGTTAATTTACTTTCGGGTATCTGGTATATTTACTTTATATTTTTGGTACATTTCGCACAAGCGGAACATAACTGTAGTGACTTTGTTTAAGAAAAAATAGTCATGCCAATGTATTCAGCCTGGAAACCTTAGTTTTATTGGGTGTTGGGTTTTAGTGTAAAGATCCAGCTTGACATAACTCAGGAATACTGGAGTCCGCAATCTTGTGGTCACTTCACACACCTTGCCATGGCCACTTAATTCTTCTCTGAGAGGAGAATCCAGATGTAGGTCAATACTCTAAAAAGATGTTCCAGATGTTTCACACTCTTAGGGATATATCGTTGTTTCTATGCAGTGGTAATTAAAAACACTCAGAGTTCTTCACACTGTTAGAACAGAGAAGAGGGTGGAGGGTGTTGGGGTGAGGGATACTGGTTGAGGCATGCTAATAGTTAAGGGTAAGTGCCAAGACAAACACCCAGACAAGATATACATCTGTTTTTGGGGCCACTGCTAAAACTGGAGAGCAATAACGATAATACAGAGACTCGTATGCAATAAACATGGTGGTGGACAATGGTGTTTTGTGCGGTCTGGCATTGTTAGCATACTCCAGTCTTGGAGTAATGAAGTCCATTTCTTTTCCCCGAGGCTGATCTGGACTCTCGGTCTCACCAAACAATCCTGAGAGTTGCTCCAGCTTTTCTTTTTAAAGATCTCTTTTTGTTTTTCCAGAACAAAACCCTTTTGCCCTCTCCGACAATGAAAACACACTTCGCTCTGACCAACACCGATCCGATCATACACTTCTTCCTCTCTCTTGGTCTTTATTGACTGAGGAACAAAAAGTGGTGTGTGTGTGTGTGTGTGTGTGTGTGTGTGTGTATATAGGGGGGTGGAAGGCAGGTCTTTCCTCCAGACAGGGGGATGAGGTTTGACTAATGGCCAGACTTCATCCAAACCACCACTCAGGCCCCTCTGTGATGGATGGGGAGATCTTATGAACTATGTGTCCTTACCGGAGTCTGTTTACCAGCCCAGAGGGCCCCCCTCCCCTCCAAAGCGCCAAACAATATAGCTGCAGTTGTTGTCTCCTTCGGGGACTCAGAGCAGACTCAGAGCAGACGTCTGGGTCAGTCAAGCTGGGTTTCATTCTTGTCACAATGACAGTCGTGTCAGTTCCCAGTTCTGTGTCAGTTATCCCAGAGGAAACCTGTCACCACTTGATAGCTCATTTGAAAGCAACCCTCTGACAAGTGAGCACTGAAATGAAAAGGCATGATAACTACTAGTATAACTTGTTTTTATTAGGGGCAAGTGTCATGGCATCTTAGCTTATTAGCGTGTAATTAGATCTCTATGCCCGCAGAGCTACATGGTAACTGATCCTTTGATGGAGTGCAGTTCACATGGAGAGCAGTTCACATGGAGAGCGGTTGTGTAAACAGGCCTCATCACTGTTCCTGGCCACTCCTAGCACTGTACTCTCCACAATATCATCAACACAAGAAAGACACGTAGAAAATTCATAGCCTGCCTCACATCCCTACATCTCCCCTGCAGCGCTCTACAATAAGTCAACCACAGAGAGCTAGCAGTGCCGTTTTTGAACTGTGACCCACAAAAATCTGACTCATATTGTCTCTCCCTCCCTGCGTTTGGCCCTGACTCGGGTATTCATAGTCTCGGCAGGCCCAGTCATCTCCTGAGGTAAGTGGGGCTTCCTTCCTAGAATTCATGGGTTCATCTCTTGATTTTGGGAAGGTGTGAGTATGTCTTCAGATTCAGGTCAGACGGTAAGCTGGCGTGAGTGATACCGCATCAGAGAGGTGGAGAGAAGCAGCGTCGCATCCACTGGAAGTCTACGCCCCGGCGTGATAATGCGCGCCTCAGGGGGTGGAAGTAAGCGTATAGGTGGGGACAACAATGGCTGACGGGTGCGGTGGCTGACGGGTGCGGTGGGTGGCGGGGGTGGTGGGTGGGGACGGGACGTCCAGGTTCAGCTGACCAAGCGTCCCCACCTTGGCCAGGCATGTGTTGCACAATCCCGAACGCGGAATTCTACACGTTTGGGAAGTCCCTGGGGGTTGTGTGTGTGTGTGTGTGTGTGAGCGTGAGGAGGGGCTGTTGGGGCCAAGCTGCCTAGCGGAAACAGGACTAGACTGTGTGTGCAGTGGACGTGACGTGAAGTGACTTGCGTCCGCATCTGACGCAGCTCGTAGTGAGGTCACACTTGTGCCAGACCGCCGGGCTCTCTGTGCTTGTCTCGGGAACTGTGGGAAAAGGCCAGTGAGCATGCCCAGTGTGCTCGGCCAGATCAGACCAGACCAGAACAGACCCACACCTCGGGGGAGAAAAAGCAGATCTCGCTCAGAGTTTCTGTCTGGGGGGGTAGAAGCACATAAACTCCCATCACATCTGACTCCAAGCTCTACATCAACTTTATGTTTTGCTGTGCCTATACTTGACTGATTATAACTTAAAGTAGGTTAAATCTTTTTTTTTTTCTCACAAACTCGGTTAGACAATAATTCTTTTGTTTCAGAGTTTGTCTGTCTGTGTGTGTGTATGTGTGTTTGTGTGTGTGTGTGTGTGTGTGTGTGTGTGTGTGTGTGTATGTCTGTGTGCGGGGGCAGAGCAGTATAAAAAAATTCACCCATGTTATTTGGCTGGCCTCTCCCGCATTGCTACTGGCAGATTTATGCTGCTGATCCTTGAGTTTAGTGTGAAAGTGTTAGATCCATAAATACATGTGAGCGTGGCACAGTATTTACACAGAGTGCATACGTTCACACAGCCGTGGGTCTGCCTTGACATTGCGCAGGGCCTGGGAATTTGTTGAACAGTTCCCGTCTCTATTACACACACACACACACACACACGCACAGACACTGCGTATGTGCCCGGACTTGAGCGCTCTTTCCCGTCATCGGATGTTGCAGATGTCGTCGCTGTACAGCGCACTCGCACTAGACAAGTAGGATGACGTCCACAAATCCGTCGTTTTTTTCCTGAGCCAGAGGGCCTCTGGAGAGTTGCGCAACCAATGGGCTACTCCTCCAAGAGGCACATGCCCAGCGCCATCACTCGGTCACCCCTCTTGTTATTGTTTTTGTTGGGAGCAAAGTGTTCTGGCTCTCTGGGGCGTCACTGTGTGCCTGGCTGCAGTAGGGACTCTGAGTAAAAACTGCCACAGTAGCAGCGTCAGCGTCATCGCTTACAGCCTTTAACCAAACGACCAGTAGGATTACTAATGCTGTTGTTTACTCTACACACACTCCAACCTAACTCAAAAGACAAGATGTCCAAATAACAAAAAATACCAGCTCTCCTCCAGCTCTCCAGCTCTCCTCCATGATGACACTCTTTTTGACTACGTATCTGAAGTGGGATTACTGGTTTTTACATTACAAGTCTCAGTGCTGTGATGAGTTAACATCCTGAGGGATGATGGGAAACAGAATGCTACCATAATGTACACTAAAGCATACAGATTAGATCTGAGGGATTATGGGAAACGAAGTGCTACCATAATGTACACTAAAAACATACAGATTAGACCTAGCATATGGTCTCCATTGTGCTGTTTAGCATTTCATCTCTGGAGTCATTGTGTGGATTTGCTGTAGATCTTTTATGTGGTGACCCAAAGGGACCTCTTTAACCTTTGAGCTGTAAACTAATCGACCCTGTCTGCACACAAAGGCTTCGTAAATGTCTTCAGGTGATCCTGCCGAGCAGCTGAGCAAAGTGTTAAAGTGAGAAGATGATGTCAGGAGGACACACTTAAAGCCCTTGTGCCCTGACCTGTAATTTCCTGCTCTGGCCGGCTCTGTGGCCTGTCAGCCACGACGAGGGGGCCCGGGGGGAAGACGTCAAGGTGCGTGTTTTTGTTTTAACGAGACGGATGTGATCCATCAGGTCATAAACGGCTTAAGAGGATGTTAGCGGCGAGCAGGACGGCGCGTGGAATGTCCTCTGTAACACACACACGCACGCAGACACAGACACACACACACACGCAGACACATACACAGACACAGACACAGACACAGACACAAACACACACACACACACAGACACACACACAGGCACATACACAGACACAGACACAGGCACATTCATAAAAGTAGGCTTTTGAGGTGAGCTTTGATGTGTGACAGCCAGTATCACGGCCGACCCAGATGAGCTCATCCAGAGGCCAGATGAGTGGGAGATTTACGATGCGCGTCGCTTGCGGGGTGGGGGGTATCCATCTTCAGAATCCTGCTCCTTCTGCTTCATTCCATCACCCTCGTCCTGCACCCAAACCCCCCCCCCCCCACACATACACACACACTCACACACACACACCCCACCCCCCCACACACACACCCCTGGCTGATAACATAGAGGGGCTCCTGTGCTTCGCAGTCATGCGTCAGAGTGCACACTGTCCATCACAGTCCGAAATATCAGCCGCGATATCATGAAACCCTCGTCAGCAAAGCCGCAGCTGGTGGTCTGGTGACCGCGCGTGTGGATATGGGGTACGAAGGAAAGTCAGCGCCTGGCCGATGTATAGACCAGAGACTCTGGAAGGGGGTGTCCATGCTGGGGGAGAGACTCTGAGGGACTTTCAGACCCACTGCTCCATCCCTCCCAGAACCCCTACAGAGACCCTGTGTGCTGCCTCAGCAGAAAGGCTGATAACCAACCCCCACCCTCTCTCACACTCAGCCCACATCTTCCCTGAACAGGGAGGACAGCAGAGAGAGAGAGAGAGAATAAGAGAGTGAGTAAAGAGAAGAGAAGAGGAGAGGAGAGGAGAGGAGAGGAGAGAAGGGAAGAGAAGAGAAGAGAAGAGAAGAGAAGAGAAAGGACTAATGTTTCTGTGCCCTCCTGTCTTCACGCTAATAATGAAGTGGGCGAGTGTTTTCATTAGAGCGCATTCTCCGCATGCTAGCGCTATCAGGGCTGGAGAGTGGAGCGCACTGGTCAGCCCCCAGCCTGGGAGAGGGGAGAGGGGAGAGGGGAGTGGGCCGAGGGCCGCGTGAGTGAAGACAGACGCCCCAGAGAGCTGGATCCCAACAGACGGACGTGGAGGAGCTGTGGAAGATGGGGAGAGAGAGAGAGGGGGAGACAGGGAGAGGGAGAGAGAGGGAGGGAGAGAGGGAGGGAGAGAGGGAGAGAGAGAGAGAGGGAGGGAGAGAGAGAGGGAAGGAGGGAGAGAGAGAGGGAAGAAGAGAGGGAGAGAAAGAGGGATGCCAGGCACATCTTTGATTCCCATGGGAGGTGAGTGGGTCCATGGCTACACAGACACAAACAGATGCTGAGTCAGGCACGCACACAGACACACACCCACATACATACTTACACACATACACACACACACTCACAGGCACACACACACTCACAGACACACACACACTCACAGGCACACACACACTCACAGGCACACACACACTCACAGACACACACACCCTATACACACACAAACACACACTCACAGACACACACACCCTACACACACACACACCCTACACACACACACACATATAGGGGACACACACACCCTACACACACACACACATATAGGGGACACACACCCTATACACACACACACATATAGGGGACACACACACCCTACACACACACACACATATAGGGGACACACACACTACACACACACACACATATAGGGGACACAAATTCCCTTTTGAGGAATTAATGTGCTGCAGGTGCACGCGCTGGGGGCTGAGCTGGAGTAATGCACTTGAACTCCTGAGACAAAGAGAGGTGTGGGTGGGTGTGTGTGTGTGTGTGTGTGTGGGGGTCTTGGATCAGAGACCTGGCAGCTGCTTCTCCTCTCACTCACATA
Organism: Alosa alosa; assembly: GCF_017589495.1. Taxonomy (NCBI): domain Eukaryota; kingdom Metazoa; phylum Chordata; class Actinopteri; order Clupeiformes; family Clupeidae; genus Alosa; species Alosa alosa. Next base: position 31,116,821 of record NC_063198.1, read on the forward strand.
AGCAAGGAGGCCTCAGCAAAAGATGAGGGATTGAGGGAGATGGTTTGTTTTCGTTCTTCTTTCGTGTTTTGTTTGTGTGCATGTGTGTGTGGGAGGGTGTGTGTGTGCATATGTGTGTGGGAGGGTGTGTGTGTGTGTGTATTTGCTCATACCCACCTGTGTCTGTTCATGGCCTCTGCATCATCACCCATCCCTGGGTATCCCTCACACTGCAGTGAGTCAGAGAAGCTTCCGTCCATCTGAGGGGCCACACAGCACCGTCTTGTCGAGTGGTCACTGCATGAGGCCACACAGCACCGTCTTGTCGAGTGGTCACTGCATGAGGCCAAACAGCACCGTCTTGTCGAGTGGTCACTGCTGTGGGGATGGACAACACAGATGTCTCTCAGTCCTGGACCAGAGCGACTGGCTGTTATCAGGCTCATTATATTCTATTCATCTGGACTCTGTGCGTCAGCAACACACACACACACACACACACACACACACACACACACACACCTCCCCTTCAGTAATGAAGCAGCTGGGAGGATTATCTGTCAGCTGGGGCTGGTGTGGAGGAAGCCAGAGCTGGAGGGACGCAGAGCAATCTGTTCCCCAGACACCCAACTTTCAAAGCCCCACTCAGCAGCACACAGAGGTGAGGTGACAAACCCCGAGGGAGGGGGGGCGGCATCTGGACTAAGAGAGAAGAAACCAGCTAAACATGTCTGTGGTCGGTCAAATGATCACATGATTCACCCTTGGCTGTTAGTGCTTTTTACCTTGATGTTCCAGCCACTTCTGCATTCGGTGACGTGACGTCACACTTGAAACATGTTGATGATGATTTATGACGGACTGATAGTTAGCTTAACGCATAACCTCGGCCTTTGATTACTGCGCACTTATGGAGCAGATGTGACCTTTCGAGGAGGCATCTGGTGTCTCCTAATGCAGCCCTGACTCCTCTAAAGGCCTTTAATGACCTCCGCAGGACCCCATCCCTCAACCTCCGACAGGGGTGACGGCCTCTCTACTGTTGTTTTCAGATATTAGCACTCTCACAGATGCATTTAATTTCCTGATGTTTACAATAAATAGCCAGAAAGAAACAATTACGAGACGTAATGTGTAATGAGGGGAGAACTGGATAAAGATCTACAATTTAACGTGTATCTGAATATTTTCTTTCATGAGAGCATTGCAGTTAAATATTGAATGATAGTACATGTAGTCGATAATTTCAGCCAGAATAATCAAAGAAATTAAGTCTAGTATTGTGTTCCAATCTTGAACTTCAGCCAAGTGAATGACTGTCTCCCATCCACTGAACATTCATCTATGATGTCTGAGCAAAATTGACTGAGTTACATGTTGCCATGACTGCTGCCTTTAATCTTCATCAAACTGAAAATGAAAAACAAACAAAATCCATACTGTTGTTAGCCTGAGTCTGTCCCCACTCTCACATCAATGCGCCTCCTCAGGGTAGTGAGAGACACGTACTGGGACACAAAGAGATAACAGAAAAACACGAGGCGGAAAAAAGTATGTATACTGTCCAGAACCTGTTAGATAAACCTCCTAAATGAATGTTTACATCCCATCCCTTCCTAAGCGTACACGTTTCTGTACATCCAAGAGCTATACATCCTGAAGTCTAGCACTCTTATGCTGTGTTTACGGAACACTAGTGTCCTCCTTCCTCTGGACCACATGGCGCTAAGACACTTCTCACTTCTCACTTCTGACCACGGCGCTAAGACACTTCTCACTTCTGACCACGGCCAGCACACAGCGCTAAGACACTACTCACTTCTTGCTTCTGACCACGGCCAGCACACACAGTTGTCCAGCACATCTAGAGGAGCTCACGTGTCGGCGGTTCAGAGATACCTCTTGTCCTGTACTGATGGTGGTGGTGAGGAGAGGTCAGAGCTGGTGTGCGGATGGTGGTGGTGAGGAAAGGTCAGAGCTGGTGAGGCCCAAGCTTGTCCTCCTGCTGCAAGGCTTCATTTTGCACGTGTTGAAGGATGCAGAGCAGGCTGAGTAGAGCAGGTCTCTGTCTGGACGCACGCACGCTTGCCCACTCCACACACACTTGCCCACCACACACACTTGCCCACTCCACACACACACACGCTTGCCTACTCCACACACTCCACACACCCCACACACGCTGCCCACTCCACACACGCTTGCCCACTCCACACACCTTGCCCACTCCACACACACTTGCCCACTCCACACACGCTTGCCCACCCACACACACTTGCCCACTCCACACACGCTTGCCCACTCCACACACTCCACACACGCTTGCCCACCCTCCACACACACCCTGCCCACTCCACACACGCTTGCCCACTCCACACACTCCACACACGCTTGCCCACTCCACACACACTTGCCCACTCCACACCCACCCACACCGCTTGCCCACTCCACACACACTTGCCCACTCCACACACTCCACACACGCTTGCCCACTCCACACACACTTGCCCACTCCACACACGCTTGCCCACTCCACACACCTCTGCCCACCCACACGCTTGCCCACTCCACACACGCTTGCCCACTCCACACACACTTGCCCACCCCACACGCTTGCCCACTCCACACACACTTGCCCACTCCACACACGCTTGCCCACTCCACACTCCACACACGCTTGCCCACTCCACACACGCTTGCCCACTCCACACACTCCACACACGCTTGCCCACTCCACACACACACACGCTGCCCACTCCACACACACTTGCCCACTCCACACACGCTTGCCCACTCCACACATGCTTGTCCACTCCACACACACTTGCCCACTCCACACACTCCACACACACTTGCCCACTCCACACACACTTGCCCACCACACACACTTGCCCACTCCACACACACACCTTGCCCACTCCACACACTCCACACACACGCTTGCCCACTCCACACCACACACTCCACACACACCCTCCACACACCTCCACTCCACACGCTTGCCCACTCCCACACCCTGCCCACCCACACGCCACGCCCACACACACTGCCCACTCCACACCACCCACACACTGCCCCTCCACACACCCCCGCTCCACACTTGCCCACCCACACCGGCCTGCATCCCCGGGTTCGTTGCTCGCCATTGCGCTTGCCACGGAATGTAAAATAATAATAGTGCAGTGAAGGAAAATAATGAGAGAGCTTGATCGGAAGTGAGTAACCCCCACCACCACCCCCACACACACACACACACACACTCCCCCGCTTTCCTCCCTGCTCGGGCTAATCCAGGTGCTGACGGAGAGCTGATTTCTTTGTGCTGGGGTTTTACAGGACGTGTTTCTGAAACTCCCTCTCAGATGGGAAAGATCGGATGCACCATGGGAGGCTCACTTCCCGCTTTTCCCACACCACCGGTCGCTCTGTGTGTGTGTACTGTATGTGTGTGTGTGTGTGGAGTGAAAGTGTATGCACTTTGTGTGTGTGTGTGTGTGTGTGTGTGAGTAAAAGCGTATGCACCTTGTGTGTGTGTGTGTTTCTGTAGAACACACCTTATGTATGTGTCTGTGTATGTGCTGTTCTCCTCTTGAGTGCAGTATTTGTATTATGTTTCTGTGTGTACGTGTATGTTCGTTGTTTGTTATGCAGCATAAACTAACAAGCGACAACCACAAGCAGCCATGTGTATTCTACTCCCTCGTCTGAGCGCGACGCCACTGGTGCAGGTTGCCTTGATCAGGTCCCCTGTGACGGGTCGCACTGAGCCGTGCTGTGAAGCCCTCCTGCCTGTGTGTTGGGTTTCTTTGGTGCTTTCCCATGCTAAACAGCCTGCGCTGAGGGACCCTTCCAGACAGCAGTTTTATCTGTGTCAGCAGAACGGCTTTCGTCACTCTGTTTGTGTATGAGAATCAAGGCCTTGTTTGTGTGTGTGTGCGTGTGTGTCTGTCTGTGAGCAAATTGTCTTGTCTGTGTTTGTGTGTGGGTGTGTGGGTGTGTGCCTGTGCTATAGGTTGAGTGAGAGTGTGTTTGTTTGTGTGTTTGTGTGTGTGTGTGAGAGAGAGAGAGAGAGAGAGCAAATTGTCTTGTCTGTGTTTGTGTGTAGGTGTGTGACTATGCTATAGGGTGTGTTTGTGTGTGTGTGTGTGTGTGTGTTTGTTTGTGTGTCTGTGTGTGTGAGACTGTGTATTTGTGTGGGAGCCTGTGTGAGTGTCCGCTGAGTCTGCACTCATGTTTGTGGCTTACCTCCCTGCTGGTTTATAAGGCTTTGATGCTGTGGATGGGGAATGAGAGTGCACTTTGGTTAAACAGGCCCCTTTTTTCATCCTTTTTTTAGTCCCCCCCCCCCCACCCCACATCCTCTGCACCAGACACAGCTGGACTGTGAGCTCATCCCTAAGAGATGGTTCTGCGCCCGACAACACCACATTCTTTCTTACAGTCCATAAAAAAAACACACTAACACCCCTTCTTCATTTTCACTGCTAGCTCCAAAAAAGCAAAAAAAAAACCCAAGCCCATCAGCACTTGATAAGTCGACTTTATAAGACGTCTTTGAAATACAAGATATGTGGGATATGACATTGAGCCTTTAGTGTGGTAGTGTGGCTTGCCCATAGCTCTGGGTCGACACTGGGCCAAGTGTTTGAGACGAGCGTGTAATTGCCATAATAGTTTACACGCCGGGGTCACAGCAGCCACCCTTATATAAGTCGTCCAACAACAGCGCTCTTTGATTAACATACACAGACCGAAACAAGCAGCAGATTGATAGTGGCCGACCGCCGACCGCTCTACGGACCACAGTACAGTAATGTGATTTAAGACCTGTAGATGATCTCAGCCAGGCCAGAGGCCTGCCCTCATATCTGCACTGTTCTACCAGTGGTCTATGAAGAACTCACAGGTGTGTATTTAGCGCCTGTTTGCACCGACGGCGGCTATTTTCTATTGAAATCCTACAAAGTTCAGCATTCACAGCGCTCAGCGCCCTCGGAGGCAAAAAGTCCTCGGCGCTGACCGTTTACTTTCAAGAGCGCTGAAAGTTGAAATCTTTTAGAACAGCGCTGGCCTCGTCAACATCACTTCTCTCTCGACGACCAATCAAAACTTTGTGACCTATCAACAAAAAACACTTGTCAAAGAGCTCTGAAAATGAGGTTGAGGGCGCTGTCAACACAAAAAACAAAGCTCCCGCCCCCCAAAAAAAAATAAATAAATAAATAAATAAAAAAAATACACCAAATAAGGAAGGCCTATATATATAAATTGGGAAAATAAAGATGTAGATTTTGGTAGTTTGGTCTTTTCATGTAGCCTTGGCAACTAGCCATCTAGTAGCCTACAGGCCTGAGTAATATGCTCGTGAATTCACACTTGTTAAACTCATCTCAACATGTCTTCAGCAATCATTTAACCCGGTATGGGTAATGCTAAAGTCACTGTTACAAACAGTGTAGCGTGCAAGACTGGCCTATCATTACTTTTTACTCTTATGAGACAAGGGTACACTTTGAAATGTGTCTTACATTTTCCTTTTTTTGGGGCACTGACATGACGCTCCTTTTGCTAGATACACTGAACTGATTCGGTTCGGG
>NC_063198.1:31124896-31137396 GCF_017589495.1 Alosa alosa
CATGTACACAAAAATATAAATAAAATAATGTTTAACAGAACTGTAAATTAAGTAAGACATAAAAGTTAAGCGACAATTCTTCTCTCTCTCTCTCTCCCTCTTCTCTTCTCTCTCTCCCTCTCTCTTTCTTCTCTCTCTCTTCTCTTCTCTCTCTCCCTTTTCTCTCTCTCCCTCTTCTCTTCTCTCTCTCTCCCTCTTCTCTTCTCTTACTCCCTCTTCTCTCTCTCTCTCTCTCTCTCTCTCTCTCTCTCTCTCTCTCTCTCTCTCTCTCCCTCTTGTGCTGTGTACTCCTAGTCTCTTGCGCTAGTTTAGTTCTCTGCTGAGAAAGGCTGAGAACGACTCCAGAGGGAAATGTCCACATGTTGGATGAGATGAGAGACTCAAACAGGTGGCCCAACCAGCGGTCAAGTTCAACCGTCTGCAGACAGACTACAAACATGATACACGAACATGACCAAGGGCAAGCTTCATAAATCAGCTGGCAGATATATTTTTAGTATATTTACAATTTACACAGAAGCGTATTTAGTCTACAGTCTACAAGTCTACAAAAAGATAAGACTCAACTTGATAATAAACACTGGCTTTGAACGGAAGGATTACAGTAAAAGTTTGCTTTTTGGACTTATGAATGTATACAGCAGGTAAACAGGAACATTAGCTGGACAGGCAGATTTGACACTCACATCCTGTATTTACAATCTAGGCTAATTTCCTGACCAAAAAATAAGAAAAAAAAGCTTGAATTCAACTATTGGTGGTTGGACATTAAGATGTTTGTATTGAATTTCCTCAGCACCTCCTGAATGTACCGACAGACCATAATTCCTGAGCTCAGCATAACGTCTCTAGGCATTAGTCCAATGCTGATAGGTTCCTTTTCCCATGATTCTGAGACTGAAATATAAAGGGCGGTCACCTCAATATTTACAAGGACTCTGTTGCCCCCCACCCCAGATCCATCTGCCTCCTTTCCCTCCGTTGCTGGAGACTGGACAGAGCCTCTGTGTTGTCCTTGTGTCATCCACTCCGTCCACTTCCTGTGAAGAGCGACGCAGACACGGAGGCTCAGGCGCAGGGGCGTCCATGGCCCAGGGAGGTGAGGAAGTCCCATGGCCTCGTGGGACCTCATCATATTGGGATCTAGGGGGCATCTCTGGCCTGTAGTCCCACGGCCGCCCGCGTTATCGCCAGCGTCCATCTGCACGGCCCGAACAAAGTGCTCTCGACTGTCCTCGAGATAATTGGGTGGGCTAGAGACCGACGCACACGGAAGTGCGTATTCCTGTTTGAAGAGATACTGCCAGAGCTGGGTGGTAAATGCCTCATCCCAGACTCTCCTGTGTGCCAGCGTTTTAATGGGACGCTCGAGAGAGATGCCCAGGCAATGGATGCCACCTCTCCCCTGGCATTCTACACAGTCTGCTTGAGTGTGGTCTGCCATTTTCATTTTCCCTCCTGGTTCACATTCCTCATTCCTCATCTCTCGGCAGATGCATTCCAAGCAATTCCATGTGATTAAGGAGGAGATGAGGCAACTGCCAAGCTTGGTTTCCGCTTTCAAAAAATTGTTTGAGAGTTTTCAATCAACTGCATACTAGCTGTGCTCACAAACAGCTCTGGCTGACGCGAGAGGAGAATTTGATCTACCGCAGTCTCGCATGCAGAGCAGCAGAACACCAGTGCCAGGTGAGATTGGGCCCGGGCGGACGATCGGGTGACAACACAAGGCAGTATCAAGGAGTTCATCTCATCAGGAATGCCAGTTTTAAAACAGCAGGAATGAGCCAGCAAGGAGCCATAAGAAAAATGACACTTATTTTGAACAAGCAAATAAAAAACATTAGAGGTGGTTCAGATCGGCGTCACTTACACAAGACAGTGTTAAAGGAGAGGAGGTACAGACACAAGACAGTGTTAAAGGAGAGGAGGTACAGACACAAGACAGTGTTAAAGGTACACTATGCAGGTTTTTTAGCTTAATATGCAAGTTTTTTAGCTTCATTTACCTTCATTTACCAGCTTCAGAGTCATTGGAATGGTTATATGACTTTTTCAGGTTGAATGGTGGCCGTCTCGCTTCCCCCTAGCGCCTGTGAGCGGAAAAACCACCCTTGCAACTGTGGGCCGGCGGGCCGACAGCCTCAGTGTCAGGTATAACGAGTGTAACGAATTGCTTTACTGCATTCAAATACACATACACGCCAGGCACCGGCTAGAAAAAGGTAACGATGGAGTTTCTCAGCCATTCGTCATGACAGAGCAAGCGAAAAATAAGCAAAAACAAAAAAAAAAAAAAACAGTAAGGAAATTGCCAATACTGCATAGTTTACCTTTAAAGGAGTAGAGGTACAGACACAAGACAGTGTTAAAGGAGTGGAGGTACAGACACAAGACAGTGTTAAAGGAGAGGAGATACAGACACAAGACAGTCTTAAATGAGTGGAGGTACAGACACCAGACAGTGTTAAAGGAGTGGAGGTACTGGAATGCCAAGAGGTCTGTGCCCACAAGCGCTGCGCATGTATGTGTATAGCATTACTGAACTCCCAGTGGTGTGTAAGGGAGAACTGACCAGCTGGTCGGCCTGACACATACCTAAGCAGTTGTGCAATACCAACACCACCTCACTAAATTGCTCTCTTAATTGCTCTGATGTTTGCAGTGAGGGTGATGAATGACATATCATGAGTGGCAATCGTTTCAAGTCAAAAACATAATATTCTAAGGGCTGGGCTCTCACTGTGTTTGTGTATGTGTGTGTGTGTGGGGGTGGTATGCTCGATGGATTGCTGAGTGATTCAGTAATTCAATTCCACCAGGCAGACGTGGGGCCGAGTGGACCTCTTAGAGCAGGAGGCCTCTGTTGTCATAACACAGAGAGAGAAAGAGAGTTAACGGGCCGGTCCATATGGCGTCGCACATGTTCGCAGTGATGACCTCATCGCACATGCTGGACTAGGCACTTTCTGAGCAGTATCTCTGTTGAGGCCTACAAGGAGACCGATATGTAAACACACACACACACACACACATACACATGCTGATATGGTGAATGGAGGTGCTATCTCCTATGTTTGTGTCCAGCAAGGGGACACGATAGAGAGGACATCATCTAATGCATTGGGACACGGTAGTGAGGACATCATCTCATACAGCGCCGTCCATAATTTTGGCACGTGTTGAGGTGGCCACCTGTCATCACCTCATGAATCTTTTACGTAACAGCTGGTGACCTTTAGCACTGGTCTGAAATATTATTGAAACGTTCTTAGGTGAGGAGCTTACACAAGCCTGCTTCCACATAGTAGTCCATACCAATGGTGAGGCTAGGACTATGATGCATGCAAGTTCTCCTGGGCAGCTTATTTCAATTACTTTTCAAGTCAGTAGGTGTTCAGTACCTCTTTATGTGTTCAATGGCTGTATACCTTCATTTGTTATGCATTTTAAAACACAAAGGTTTTGTTTGGGGCCTGTGTGCCCCTCCAAACCTCACCATTGGCCAGAGCAACCTCAACAGATGAGAGTGGGCCCAATGTATGCACTGAATAGGCACACTCTCCTGCAAACAGGCTGTCATAACATTGCCAGCCTTGTTATCCCTTGGACAAACAGCTTAATGAAGAGGTAATCTTTATGCAACACAAACAAGTAATTACATACTCAGAGCGTCCCTATACTCTGCACACAGAGCTTGTTCTGTATTTGGAAGAGATTCCAAACTCCCCGGCAAAAAAATGAAAAAAAAAATGCACACACACACATACACACACACACACACACACACACACAATAATCATAAACAAAAAAGTAGTGCATTGCCGAACATCTGGACCCTCCGATTAAACATCCATTTGGTGACCTGAGCTGGGAACGATTTGTTCACCGGCAGTGCAGTCTCCTCTTGCCAAAGAGTGGAGAAAAAGCTGGAATGAGGCAGGGTGCGGAGGGTGGAGGGGTGGGGAGGGTGGAGGGGCAGCGGGTATGGAGTTCATTTGGCAAACTCCTGAGCTGTATACTACTATGATATTTAGCAGCACTGCAGCAGATGAAATCTGCCATTGGAGTTTCATTCATTTGGCAGGATGGGAGGGTGCCAGTCACTTGTCCCTGGGGGGATCCATCCCACCCATATCAGGGTCAAAATGGCTCTCCTATAAACACTGATTAAATGCCCTGGAAATGGCTCCCCGGCTCTGCGTTACACATTAAGGCCTGAAGGAAGAAAGCTCAGGAGTCGGGAGTAGGAATGAGGGAGAAAGAAAATATCTGCACAAGCGAATGCAAAGACAAGAAAGAAAGGAAGAAAGGAAGAAAGGAAGAAAGGAAGAAAGAAAGAAAGAAAAGGAAAAATAATTGGATAATCAGCATCTGTTGCTAATTTTTACAAGTGTGATGATTTGTGAGTATCAAGCACCAAAGTTGCAAAGTCCCTCTTTGCTTTTGTTAGTTTTATAATTACTCTTTTTTACTGAGAGTTTGTGATGGCCCTTAGAAGGGTTGAATATTTCACTGGAATGTTCTGGAAGGTTTAAGAATATGTTTAACCCATTATTAACCATTTGGTCTATTCTCATGAATACTGTACAGTAGGTAGTCATTAAAGCTGCATTTGGGTAAGATTTGTTTGATCATATTCACTGAAATCGACACTATGCTCACATACACTATGCTCAACATAAATCAGCCGGTTTTAGAATAAAAAACCTGCATTACCTCCACCTAGAGCCTGCAAAAATATACAGCTCCCGGTTCTTCTGGTCCAATCAGAGCAGGGCTGTGTGAGATCTGACTGTCAATCACAGTCTGGTGCGCACTAACGAGCACAAACTCGATGAGAGGGTGCTTGGTGGTAGTGGGGGAGGGGCATGAGAGTTAGGGGACTAAGTCCCCTCAATCTGTCAGACTTGCCAACTGCAGCTTTAATTGATCATCAAGGAGCTAGCATCACTATAACATATTGACACAAGACATGGAATGTCATTATGAATACCTTGCAACTGAAATGACAGACGCATGGCAGACAGGGCCAAGGACAGGTCAAAGTTCACCTCAGCATCTCAGACAGCCAGAATGGTTTAGCACTGTAGTTTTGCATTCCTTTTGAAAACCAGAGGTGCAAGTGCATCCAGATATTTAATGTCAAAAGAAGGATGCAAACAGTTACCATAAAGACAGATGTTCTTTCTTGGAGATTTCATATAATAAAACCATGCAATGCATGGTGAAACATACTGTGCATTCTGTGCATACTGTGCAACAGTACACCTTATCTGGATTGCATTTCTATTGGATAGAGGCATTTACCTGCAGATTAACATTAGAAGTCAGACACAAAAATCAGCTTTCGCTAACAGATATCAAGCTGCACCCTTGAGACAGGGCTAAGGTCAAAGTGCACTGACAGCTCTCTCCTATTGGGAAGATGATTGAGCAACGGACACATGAAAAGTGCATATCTCGCACGCCTGCAAACAGCTTTACCATATGCTACCACCTCTCGCCTCTTCACTGTTGAAGAGGTGTGCGGCTAGTCTCATTTCTTTCCTAGTCACCTAGGAGACAGCATCTGAGAGGACTTATAAAGGCGGCTTGTGGAATCCTAACATCACCCTGACGTTGTGCTCCACCCAACTGTATTCTCACAGGGATTCCATCAGTGATGCAAGCCATGAATATTTGAATCTGGGACTCTCTTGTTTATCGCCAAGGTCCAAGGATGCTGATGCTGCTTGTCGTAAGGGTGCATCTTAGATTAGTATCACTCCCAGGCCGCTGACCCCGTCCGGGGGACCTTAATGAAATCGTTGGAGTCTGCCAGGGCGGACTCTCGCTGACCCAGCAGCTGCAGAGCTCTCCTGAGGCAAAAGAGCTGCTTCATTCATACAGTATGCGGGGAGCTGAAGGGGGACTGGGGTTTCGTTCACCAGGCAAATGAATGAGCTAGCAACAACATCCAGCGCGCTCCAAATCAGCTTTCATTCATTCAAACTAGAGCAAGGCAATGGCCAGAAGTTACCAAAACTATGTGTATGATGCTGTGTGTGCTGACCATTAAGCCTCTACTAAAACACTTTTGTTTGAACTATCAGTGTGATCTGTAGTATGATTTAGTGATTCTACACATACCAGATGAGTATGGGTCATTTAATTTACAAAGCTAAAGTGTTTTAAGTTTCAAGCCCCCCAGAAGGAAGCAGAAAATGCAACACTACCACCCAAATCCCATCCCGTGTCTCAAGAATTTTATTAATGTGGGAAAACAAATCAATTTAGGGCTCCACTTGAAAGATGGAAAACATTACTTAGACCATTATCTGTGCTTTGAGACTAACACACAATGCATTACTCTGCCCTGTGTTCTTCGTCCAAACACATATATTTAGTTTGGAGGAATTAAAAGACTGCAATTTTCAGTTTAGATGTGGAAAAAACAAAACACTATTTCTAGCCAGCCTTCTGAAATAGACCAAAGCAGAGAAGATCACGAACGTGGGGAGTATGCCTTTGCATCGTTGATTCTTTCTTTTACATGCAGTTTAGCAAGGCAATTCTGATTTACATCTGAGAATGTCGACTGTGATTATGCGCTGAGCTACGGCTGCAGCATTTGTGCGTATTCCATGCACAGGTTCTACGGCATTTCTGCGTATTCCATGCACAGGTTCCTGAGGTACCGTGGCACCATCCAGTACACTCCAGTGCCAAGTGTTTGTAGGTTAAAGCCAAAACTAACCTCACCGGGGGTGGGGGTGGGGGTACTGCACGTAGATCATCTCAAAGTCATGCCAAGCGATAGTGCAAACCATGCAAATGTGTTCAAGTGCATTCATCTGTTGTCCATTTGAGGTCCTGTCTGGAGACTGAGAAACAGCCAACCTCAAATCAATGTTATGTCAGTGTCAGATGTCAGTGTCAGATGTCAGTGTTAGGGTGCCCTGGCCAGGATGAAGGGTTTGAATGCTCTTTGTAGAATGCCTTATGAGATTAGTATACTAATCAGTGCCTTATGAGTTTAGTATACTAATCAGTGCCTTATGAGTTTAGTATACTAATCAGTGCCTTATGAGATTAGTATACTAATCAGTGCCTTATGAGTTTAGTATACTAATCAGTCTTCCACAGTGACAGAGTACTTTAGTGTGCAGCTTATTAGCACGTCTAATGTTATTCCCACTTGCTCTCAAGGTCATACATAATTCCTTATTGAATAAACACATGCAATGAACTCAGACTCGAGGGTCTCACAAATGGATTTGGTGCTGACTAATGTGACTCAACTTGATCAGTGTTGATGAAATGTTTATTATTCAGAAATGCCTCATAAATAAGATATCAATGTGTGTATTTAGACAGAGCAGTCATATTTTGGCTGTCATTTTAATGAGGTGTAATAATTCCAAGTTTGTCAAACACACCCTCTTTCTGCTAAATGAACTTGGAAGAAGATGTGACAGACATTATGCTTAAATGGAGTGTTTTTGCACTGGAATTGTTTTCCTGTGGCTTGCAAACAATTTTCAATTTGAGCCTAAGAAAAACAAAATGACAGGGTTTACTATTTCAGAAAAGAAACCAGACGGCAGGCCAGAGTGAAGTCTTTGATGGGCAAATAGTGGTTTGGGGGGGTTCAAAGGGCAATGAAAATAATCACAATTGTTGCCCAAAAATATGGAAACTAAAAAAAGAGCTCCTACGTTCATGGTGAATTCCCCTGCAAGTGTGCTTGCAAAACCCTACAGAACTTTTAACCTCAGTAGGAGGACACTTTGTAATTCCGATTTTTGTTTCTTTTTTATTACCGCTGCTTGGGACTCCAGAGTGTGCTGGACAGAAGATTGCCTCCTACTCAGCAATGAAGTAAAGGGATCACAGCTCTGTGCACTTTAGATATGACATTCCCATCCGTCTCTGCCATGCCCACATATGCTTAGGGACTGTGACGAGTTTAACAGGAGGGATTGGAGGTTGAAATCGGTCAAGGCTCTTTTCCACTCACTCTGCATGAACGGGAAAGAAATACAAAGATCTGAGATGGGACATGCACTTAAGTAAACAGACAGGTTTTTGATTAATGCAAGTGGACAGAGTATCATCAAGCTTTTATCACCACTTGAATTATGATGAACAAAATGTCTCTTCAAAAAGATAGGCCTACATGGCACAGGTTGCAATGAAGTAGAGGACGTCTCTCTCTCATCTGTTCTAACTTCCACTCCCTCATTTCTCTCTCTCTCTCTCGCTCTCTCTCTTCTGTAAAGACTCTCCAACCTCCCTTAGTGCCGCTGGTATCAGAGGGAGATTAGGAACACCCTGGTTGGCTATTGTCATTTGCCATCACGTCCCAGCAGGACCCTCTGGATGCTTGAGAGCAGTTTGTAACAAGACAGAATGTTTCCCTTTTTTCCCAACCTTTTATCAGCTACTGTCACTTCCTTTGAGGTCATTACCCCCTTCTTCTCCGTGCCCCCCCCTCCTTCCTTCTCTTATCAAGTTAATTAGGGCATTAGTATAAAGGCTGGTCCACACCAAAGAGGAAGAAAAAGACTGAGGGTTCAAACGAGTTTGTCCCGTGCTAGAGTTCCCCTAAAGCAGAACAAAAGAAAACAAAACAGGCAAAAAATATATTTTATGATTCACTGGCACGTTGAACATTCTACAATGCCTGTCATTAAGGTTAAGTGGATTCTTTTATGCACACAAAATATAAATCTATTTAGGACATATGGAGGATAAATAAGCATCCCTTTTGTTGAAATAATACCGCCTGAGATAATAAAGCAGATTGTTGACATATTAATTTATTTCCACTGCTTTTTTCTCTCTTCGGAGCATGCTGCAAGAAGTCCACCACCACAGATGGATTGCTTCAAGAAACCACATCCCCAAAAGGCATCCCTCTCAACCCTACGTTTAGTTTACAAACTACAAAGAGAAGCCGCAGTCAGCACACCCTTGTGAAAGAGGCTAAAATAAAGCGGCAAGCCTGCAGCGTGTCCAGTGGTGAAGCCCTGCCCAGTGCCATAGCAAAAGTCTGCTGGCAGACAAAAAGGGTTAAGGAATCCCATGAGGTCCTGTGTACAATGGAGGGTTTTTTTATCTTGTTAAAATCAGTCAGATGTGTTTACTGATATATGATAGATGGGCAATATATGAGGGTGATGACATTAAAGTGCAATCTATTCCATTTGAGCCCTTCTCACTGTACATGGAAACCAGCTGAATCCATGTACATGAGTAAGAGTGAATTAGAGATGGGAAGGGCAATTCACTTTTTGTACTTTTAGGATCCAAATATTTTTACAGGAACCATACTGTCCATGCTGCCAGGACACTTGGTTGTTCTGCTAGTGTGGTTATCCTGCTGCTCTCTATGCTAGTGTTGTTATTCTCTATGCTAGTGTGGTTATCCTGCTGCTCTCTATGCTAGTGTGGTTATTCTCTATGCTAGTGTGGTTATCCTGCTGCTCTCTATGCTAGTGTGGTTATCCTGCTGCTCTCTATGCTAGTGCGGTTATTCTCTATGCTAGTGTGGTTATCCTGCTGCTCTCTATGCTAGTGTGGTTATCCTGCTGCTCTCTATGCTAGTGCAGTTATTCTCTATGCTAGTGTGGTTATTCTCTATTCTAGTGTGGTTATCCTGCTGCTGTCTATGCTACTGCTGCTCTCTATGCTAGTGTGGTTATCCTGCTGCTCTCTATGCTAGTGTGGTTATTCTCTATGCTAGTGTGGTTATCCTGCTGCTCTCTATGCTAGTGTGGTTATCCTGCTGCTCTCTATGCTAGTGCGGTTATTCTCTATGCTAGTGTGGTTATCCTGCTGCTCTCTATGCTAGTGTGGTTATCCTGCTGCTCTCTATGCTAGTGCGGTTATTCTCTATGCTAGTGTTGTTATTCTCTATGCTAGTGTGGTTATCCTGCTGCTCTCTATGCTACTGCTGCTCTCTATGCTAGTGTGGTTATCCTGCTGCTCTCTATGCTAGTGTGGTTATCCTGCTGCTCTCTATGCTAGTGTGGTTATTCTCTATGCTAGTGTGGTTATCCTGCTGCTCTCTATGCTAGTGTGGTTATCCTGCTGCTCTCTATGCTAGTGCGGTTATTCTCTATGCTAGTGTGGTTATCCTGCTGCTCTCTATGCTAGTGTGGTTATCCTGCTGCTCTCTATGCTAGTCTTGGTTATTCTCTATGCTAGTGTTGTTATTCTCTATGCTAGTGTGGTTATCCTGCTGCTCTCTATGCTACTGCTGCTCTCTATGCTAGTGTGGTTATCCTGCTGCTGTCTATGCTAGTGCGGTTATTCTCTATGCTAGTGTGGTTATCTTGCTGCTCTCCACCAGCTCTTAGCTCTATTCTTTGAGGATGCCATCTGTAGATTGTTGGTCTGATTAGCCAGTGTCAGCATCTGTGTATTAAAACACTATTAGTTGATTGTGGTATTTCTGCTGTGTCTGATCTTTGATAATTATTCCTTAAAATGATACTGCTTCATTAAAAGGCATCAATAACACACACACACAGAGAGAACAGAACACTGTTCAAGACTCCAATTGGAATGTGCTTCAGTAGTACTCGGTCATGTTACTTTTTTGCAATTCTTTTGCGGATCTCTGTTGAAAGGGACTGACTGACAGACAGGGGTCTGAGAAGAGATGCCTCCACCACACGCTCCAGTGAGTTGAGCGAGTTCAGAGGAGTCTGTTTCATTTAAACGTTATTTTTTATCAGAGAGAGAGAGACATTCAATGATTTAAGTGACAGAAAATATGAAGAGCCTTGATAAATTTGATAAATTCTGTCTACCCAGGCTTAAGCTAACATCGGGTCAGCATCAGGGTGAGACACTCCAAACAGAGATTACCGACCAAAGGTGCAGCTCAGGACAGACATCATGGGGTGATGAGTGAATCTGGCGAGGGAGCCCATACGATTCCCACACACAGGGAGGGGAGGCTGGGGGCTGTGGAGTGTGAAATGGATCTGGGCGGTGAGGCCGGAGGGAGTAGCTGCGATGTGAAACGTATGGGAACAGCAGCAGGACAGCCGGCGCATCGCCATGGGAACAGCAGCAGGCCAGCCGGCGCACCGCCATCGCACGCTGACCCTTGCCGGCCGGGGACGGTGACGTCATAAAGCAGCTCAAAGTTCCAGTCAGATTACTTACCAAAACAAAAGCAACCCCCTCAGCCACCACTACTCTAGCAACCCCTACCCCCACCCCCCCGGTCACAGCCACAGCTGACACTCCATCCGGGTGGACCCCTGCTCCACGGCGACCCCGGCCGTCCCTGAGGTAAAGTGTTCACATGGGCACTCTCAACTTCCCGACTGACCTCAGCCAAAAACGTTCTAATCTGGAGACACAGCACTCAAAAAATCCTCCATAGAAATGCATGGGGCTAGTTTGTAACACCAATATGGCCATTGTCTACACCAGTGGTTCTCAACCTTTTTTGAGCAAACGCCCCCTGACATTACTTTGATCCTCTGGCGCCCCCAATTTAACACAATTAAAAAAATAAATAAATAAATAAACTACACCCCTGGGTAGGCTATAGGCCACTCACACTCATGCTATATTGCTTAAATAAAAAAACGAGCCCATTTCTGTGCTGTTTTGGTTTCTTCTGGAATTATAAGAAAATATCCCTATGAGCCTATTTTATTATTAAGCAGATTTAGCCCACTGTTAGAAGCAATAGGAGACTGGTTGGGTAAAAAAAAACATGTAAAAATGTATGTAAATTGCATTGTACTGTCGGCACTTTTTCTTGCTATCCGCCATGTTTGTTTGTGTTGTTTTATTAAAGATGAAGACGTCACAGTGAATTGTGTACATTTTTATTGGTTATTGAACTGTTAAGGCGCAAACTTGGGTCATGTTTATCGGCGTTATTATAGAGATGACGATAGCTGGGGCTGGGGGACATGAGTCCGGGCGTGTGCAGGCCCGAACTGCACTGTATGACCACTGAGCATAGATAAACAGTAAAATGTAGCTGGGACGGTAGAGGGGTTAGAAACCCATGAATGAAAATAGCCTATTTATTTCAGGTAGCCTATTTTTGCACCAAAAATATGTGAAAACCATGAAAGTTTAAAATAAAAAAAATAAAAACTCTCCGTTCCCAAGCCCCTAGGTTGTCTGAGCGCCCCCAGGGCGGTACCGCCCCCGTTGAGAACCCCTAGTCTACACATATCCCATCCCTTCCTTGGCAAAACATTGACATGTGAATACATTGAGCCAATCATGTGGTGTGATGTGAATACATTGAGCCAATCATATGGTGCGTTGTGAAGACATCGTGCCAATCATGTGTTGTGAACTCGCCGATGGAGCAAGATTGGAGTCGTGAAACCTTGCGCACGCGCATTTCTGCCAAATAGGATGCCCAATGAGTGCCCAAAAAGCGTTGCAATATGGCCGGCGAGTGGAGGGACTTGCCTAAAAGGACTTTGCCTCAGCTCAGTCCCAAGCTCATCCACACTTCCTGGTGGACA
>NC_063198.1:31139896-31162396 GCF_017589495.1 Alosa alosa
AGCACATTTGAGTAACCTGGAGACCAGACAAATCTTATAGCACGTTCGAGTATAGCACGTTCGAGTATATAGTACGTTTGAGTATATAGCACGTTTGAGTAACCTGAAGACCAGACGAATCTTATAGCACGTTTGAGTATATAGCACGTTTGAGTAACCTGAAGACCAGAAAAATCTTATAGCACGTTTGAGTATATAGCACGTTTGAATAACCTGGAGACCAGAGGAATCTTATAGCACGTTTGAGTACGCTTTGAGTAGCCTGGAATCTTATAGCACGTTTGAGTAACCTGGAGACCAGACGAATCTTATAGCACGTTTGAGTAACCTGGAGACCAGAGGAATCTTATAGCACGTTTGAGTACATTTTGAGTAGCCTGGAATCTTATAGCACGTTTGAGTAACCTGGGGATCAGACGAATCTTATAGCACATTTGAGTATATAGCACGTTTAAGTAAGTATATATAAGTATATATACTCTTTTGATCCCATGAGGGAAATTTGGTCTCTACATTTATCCCAATCAATTAATCACACTCAGCACACAGGGAGGTGAAGCACACACTAATCCCGGCACAGTGAGCTGCCTGCAACAACAGCGGCGCTCGGGGAGAAGTGAGGGTTTAGGTGCCTTGCTCAAGGGCACTTCAGCCGTACCTACTGGTCGGGGTTTGAACCGGCAACCCTCCGGTTACAAGTCCGAAGTGCTAACCAGTAGGCCACGGCTGCCCTTTAAAACCTGCCCAGGTTTGAGTAACCTGGAGACCAGACCACCACCTGGCACTACTTTGTACACAACCAATGGCAAATGACACAGACATGCATTTCCTTGAAATTGAGCAAGACAAGACTTTAGTGTGTGGCTGCTGAACGTCTGAAAGAATTCAGTAAGAGTTTAATGTACCAGTTTAAGTCTAATTTCACTGCTGGCTGTGCCCCTTCACTCGCAGATCAAAAGTGATCTGCGAGTGCCCCAGGCCAATATCTAAACAAATCTTGAAATAAAGGTTTTAAAGGGGTTCTTCTCAACAATTGCATGGTCCCACGAGATGGCGGTCAGGATTCCCCATGCGTGCATACAGTATGTGGAATGAGTTTTGCATAGTGCAGTGCACCAACGGTCTCCTCCCAGACTCATCCTGCAGTGACCCCCCCAGAAATTCCCTTCAGTCAAATTTCCTTTTGGTAACACCAAGAAATCTACCCTGACTATAGCTAAAGACTGTGTCTACTCATCATAGTTTTTCCCAAGGATTGCAGGATTCTGGAAACAAGCAATAAAGGAGAGTTTGTCAATCTTGTATATTTGAACAACCAATCACACGGTAGATGGCATTATATTGGAATGCACTTTCATTTGAAAGGCAACAGAGATAATACGGCTGCTAACAACTTTAGGAAAAAGATGAACGAGGTTTAGCTCCATTTTGTTTCAGGTCAATTTGCAGCAGTGTCTTCGTTTAGCTTTGCCCTGTCATAATCTTGACATTTGTAATGTTGCAAAATCAGATGATCAGATTGCTTTCAGCATAATTTGGATCAATCCTCACCAGATGGTTCACTTACACCCAGAATGGCGTCTCATCTCCTTGAGCAGAGTGAACAGTATAAGTATATATACTTTTTTGATCCCGTGAGGGAAATTTGGTCTCTGCATTTAACCCAATCGGTGAATTAGTGAAACACAAACAGCACACAGTGAACACACAGTGAGGTGAAGCACACACTAATCCCAGCACAGTGAGCTGCCTGCTTCAATGGCGGCGCACGGGGAGCAGTGAGGGGTTAGGTGCCTTGCTCAAGGGCACTTCAGCCGCGGCCCACTGGTCGGGGCTCGAACCGGCAACCCTCCGGTTATAAGTCCAGTGGGCCACGGCTGCCCGGCTGAACAGCACGTACTGGTACTCTGCTGAAAGCTGCTTCATCTACTGAGATGCACAACAAGAAAGGTTACGATGGTTTAGCATCTACAATGTTAAAGAGTAATGGTCATATAACTATGGACATAATTGCATACATTTTTTACATGTGGAATATCTCTTCTATAGTATGCAACCATAGAAAGTTGCATATTGTGGCAGCAGATATTAAGTTTTTAAGTATAAATCCATATTCAAGTTCAGATATTGAGAGCTCAGTAGCTTTTTATGAGCAATTGTGACGTGTTACTTTACGCTCTCAGCCTGTCAGCAGAGGCACTTGGTGCCAGTCATCCTGCACCATTAATACTTTAATAAGATTATCAATCCATATCAAATTCACAAAATCTGCTCCTAAAAAGATAGCTCTTTGTGGGCACTTTACCATATCCAATTGAGCAAACACAGATTAGGCGAGGAATGCTCTGCTTATTGCACTGGTCACTAAAGGATTACTGTTAGTCAGTGGCAACTTTCCAGATGACTCTATTGAACTCTGTTACAGTGCTATGATTTCTGAGCTTGACCATCTTTGACCACTGCACGGCGCTTAAGACGCTGCACGGCGCTTAGGACGTGGGTGCAAGTGGGTGCTTCCTACTGACAGAATACTTCATATATGCTAATGCTCTCTCTTTCTCTCTCGCTCATTCTTTCTCTCCTCTTTTCATCTTTTTCTCTGTTCCTGTCCCCTTCTCTCGTCTCTCTGTTCATGCTCTACCCCCTATCTCGCTCTACCCCCACCCCCCACCTTTGCCCCCTCCTCTCCGTCCCTGAATGCCCACAGTTTCGGTGGGAGCGGCAGAGTAATTTCTGGAGCAGTGTTTCTCTTTTCTTGCGGCAGGGGCCCCGTGCCCACTGCTGTGAGCCTGTCATCTGCTGTGGGCCTGGAAGTCACCGTCGGCCCCGCACACAGTGGCCGTGCCAGCGGGAATGAGGCCAGCCTATTCTCCGCACCATGACAGCCAGAGAATGGAGCTTGTGACCCAGAACACTAAACTATATATAATATGACAAAGGGGCAGGCCTAGGCATCTGGAACAGGGGGAAAACAAATTTACCCGCTATCGCACCACCCTGTCTCTCCCTCTCTTCATCTCTCTCTCTCTCTCTCTCTCTCTCTCTCTCTCATTCTCTCTCTCTCTCTCTCTCTCTCTCTCTCTCCCTCTCTTCATCTCTCTCTCTCTCTCTCTCATTCTCTCTCTCTCTCTCTCTCTCTCTCCATCTCTCTCTCTGCATTTTGACTTTTCTTTTTTTTACCCCCTGAAACTCAGCATATTTTCTGCTCTCCTCTGATGTCCAGGAGAAAATCATTCCCATTGACATTGGTCAGTGAATCCAGATTTCTCATTGCAGTTTGGGGATGCGGGGGGCACACTTCCCCTTTGCTCTCCCAGCAACATGAATAGCTGTAGTAAATTGAGTGAGACAAAGGTTCTCTAGTGATGGCCTGATAGCACAATGTTGAACACACTGGGCTCGCTGTGTGAAGCCAATGCTCTGATCACTTTTGCACTGCACACCGCACACTACACAGGACTTGAGTCCTACATACGCACCATAACTGCACAGGACTTGAGTCCTACACACGCACCAAAGCTGCACAGGACTTGAGTCCTACATACGCACCAAAGCTGCACAGGACTTGAATCCTACATACGCACCAAAGCTGCACAGGACTTGAGTCCCAAAGCTGCACAGGACTTGAGTCCTACATACGCACCAAAGCTGCACAGGACTTGAGTCCTACATACGCACCAAAGCTGCACAGGACTTGAATCCTACATACGCACCAAAGCTGCACAGGACTTGAGTCCCAAAGCTGCACAGGACTTGAGTCCTACATACGCACCAAAGCTGCACAGGACTTGAGTCCTACATACGCACCAAAACTGCACAGGACGAGTCCCAAAGCTGCACAGGACTTGAGTCCTACATACGCACCAAAGCTGCACAGGACTTGAGTCCCAAAGCTGCACAGGACCTGAGTCCTACATACGCACCAAAACTGCACAGGACGAGTCACAAAGCTGCACAGGACTTGAGTCCTACACACGCACCAAAGCTGAAGGACTGCATTGCAAGTCAAGTGCAAGAGGCTTTACTGTCTTTACCTCTTTCTGCCATAAGCGGAGTTAGCATCAGGAATGTAAAATGAAATCTGTTCCTCTACTAAATCCCTCTTGCGCTTGGCAGACAAAGCATAACCCGCTTCTCCCTGGTCTCTTCAGTGTCCCCCTAACTTTCCTTCCCAGCTGCTTCGTATCAATACACTGGCTCGAGCCCGTCAGGGGCGACGGGTTATCTCTCCAATTTCTCTCCCAGCTGAAAGTGATTAGGTCATCGGCTTGTCCTTTTGTGCGGAGCGGAGCCTGGATGACAAGTGAATGGGGCAGCCCCGGCCGACTCCAGCTCGCTACAAGGTTTTGCGAGGCGGCGGCGTTGATATCACTGGTTCGCCTTTCAAGCCATCTGTCAGCTTTCATCCCAGTCAGTGTGGGCCTTTGCGTGTCTGTCTCCCTTTCTCCCAGACCCCCGTCCGCCTATACATGACCAGGACAGTCTCTCACGTGCCCCAACCACCAGACCCCACTCGCTAACAACCCCACCCTTCCCCTGTGCAGTATGTGTATATAATGATATTATGAAAGAATACATGCCCCCAGAGTCCCCCAAAGGGAGACAAATGACTCAAAGCAACCTCACTTGGTAGGCTGGACACATAAACACAGGATTTCATGGAATCCCTGAAAGGTTTCAGGAATTGGGGATGTATGTTTAAAGCCTCACTTAACGAGCAAGGGGGCATGGCACGCACAAAACAGTCAAGCTGCCCCGACACAAGTGTAACCACAGTGCATCCAACCAAATGGACCCCTGCTTTGGCATAAGTGTGTTGTTGCCATTCCATTGGAGAGCAGAATTTCTTGATTGAGTTTTTGGATAGAATCCTTCTTGCAGCTGCAGTACCACTTGGTGACAGTCCAAACAACTGTTTTTCTGTCTGCAAACTCTCAACCAGAACCACAACAAAAAAAAGGAAATGTTGTGATTCAAGAGTCTGAGTTCTTCACGAGTGCTACAACCTTAAGTATTTCACATGACAAAAATATGAATGTCAATCTACTGATGTCTTTTGACAGGAGATCGTGCAAATGTCTTTTTTACAGATTGTAGTCTCAAAAACAACAAACAAATAATAAGCTTGGCTTCTCCATTTCAAAAGCGTAGAATTCATGGATCTGTATGACTGTACTGTATGTTGCTTGTTGTACTGTGGACACTTACACCAAATGTGTTGAATATAACACAACTTGTGTTGTTTTGTAACACATCTCTATGTCCAGATAGGGACAACACAGTTTGTGTTGTTTCAAACACATTTGTTTTAAGGGTGTGTGTGTGTACACGCAGAGGAAAACCCTCTATGCACACGTCTACTTCCACGCACACACACACACACACACACACACACACACACACACACAGAGAAAGCTCTTTACAAAGCTCTCTCTCCCTGGAATGTTTTCCCCCAATTAAGCGCCGCAGTGCCCTCCTGCAGCAGCAGCAGCACAGGACACACGTACCATAGAGGACACTTTTCCTCGGGAACAGCCTCACACACACACACACACACACACGTACCACAGAGGACGCTTTTCCCTGGGAACAGCCTCACAAACACACACACACACACACACACACACACGTACTACGGAGGACGCTTTTCCCTGGGAACAGCCTCACAAACACACACACACACACACACACACAGACACACACAGACACACACACACACACACACACACACACACACACACACGTACGTACCACAGAGGACGCTTTTCCTCGGGAACAGCCTCACTTATCAAACCCCCACTTTTCCTCTCACAGGAACCACCTCATTCCCCATCGCCCCGGCCGTGCTCCGGACTGGCCTTTCAACTCCGCACCTCCCAGTCCTCGCCCAGCTCTGCCAACCACCTCCCTCAGGCTAAGGAGGATCACTCTCGCTCTACAACAGGAAATAGAAAAAATACGTCTCGTAACAGGCAAAGAAATATACCTTGGATTTCAGTTCCACAGTATCAGCACAGAGATTTGGGATGCTGCTTCATGTAAAATCATCTAGTGTTTTTTTTTTTTTTATGTGGTGGACTATTTTTTGCCCCCTACATGCCACATGGGCTGGTGTGGGAAAAAATGTGCCCTGTTGTGCCCAAGCAGCAAGAATCAGCGGAGAATCCTGAAACTGCTCCCTAGACATAACGGTCCGAGTTCAAACCCCCTTGGAATGTACTTCAGTGGCCACTATGATGAGCTCGGCATGTTCTCAGACATGTCTTTTGGAGCACGCACTAATACATAAGAAAATATAGATAAGCATAATATGCTTATCTATATGTTGCTGCTCCTGTCCTTTGACAATATCATCATTTTATTCAAATCTACAACATTAGCATCATGCAACCTGAGTGGGACGTTTCAACGCCATGTTACAGGAATGACACTTTAGACTTCATGCATGAATGAAACACGTGAGAACTTGCAAGGTATCGCTTCTGCACTGTACAACCATGCTGTCAGCTCATAACATCATCAGGTCATGTCACTCTGTCACTGCTAAAAGCCCCAAAATGCATCTCTCTTCCCTGAAGCCCCAAAATGCATCTCTCTTCCCTCTCGTTCCCTGAAACGAGCCGTCGGACTGAAACCACCGAGTGTTCCCTAATTTGCTCCATCCGGGAGCGCAGTGTTCATTCAAACTTTCTTGGGTCTTATCAGGGGCCATCAAAGGGGCGGTGAAGTTTACACGGACGCAGGGGTCACTGAGAGCATCGCTGGCGCTAGCCAGCTGCCGCTGTTGGATCCGTGCGCATGCTCCAAGGTCCACAGCGAAGACCATGAATGAGGCGTCACAAAAGAAAAACCTTTTGCTTGACTGGTCATCCAGTATTAATTCTGAGGTGAAGATTCCATAATCTTATAATCTAGGTGAGAGAGCCGAGTCCTACTTCCCAGTGACCCCTGTAAAGTAAAGTGCATAGTTTATGGAGAGTTCTGGGAATAAGGGGATTGTAAAGGGGGCAGTGGGGGTCATTTGGAAAGGTCTCCTGGATGCAAAGGACCACAGAAGTCATGTTGCTTTTACAGCATACACTGGGGCTTTACTCAAAAGCAACAGCACAGCCCTTAACACACACACACACACACACACACACACACACACACACACACACACACACACACAGTTCAACAGTAGAACAAAGTAGAAGTACCTTTATGCTAATAAAGAAGTAAAACAAAAACAGGTCAGCCAAGAACAAGATTAAAGGCTGTCAGCCATCATGGTGTTCAACTTATAATTGATTATTACATCAAAAATGCATAGGCACTTGCAAAACTACATTCGGATATGCTGAACCAAAGGAATGATATCACTGATTTCACATAGAAAGGCAAATTAAAATCAACTTTATTTATTTTTCAGTTTTTGTAAATGCGCCGAACATGGCCAAATGCTTTACCGGGTGTCTTCCTCTGGTCCTCTGCATATTAGGCTAGTTAAACATGACATGATCACCACTTCCAGGACATGTATTCCGTGTAGATACAACGTAATTGTCGTCAGTTAGGGAAATCAGCTCTGATTTCACTAAGATCATATGCAAGCAATCGCATCCGTTTAAAAAGTGTGCACAGTAGAACGATTTTGCGCACAGAAACGCACCCTTGACTCTCTACGTGAGTGCGCGCGCGTGTGTGGGAGAGATTTGGACCCCTGTATTTTAATTGTCCAGTCATTGAATCACAAGAGTTTGGGAAAAGGGAAGTCATTATGGGCTGGGAAATCAGCAATTACATAAGTCTCTCTAAGGACGCAGTAGCACATCTCCAGAGTACGTAATCTAGGAGTCACCAAGGAGCGCGCCGAATCATTGGAAGTGTTTCTAGGTCAGAAGAGAAATAGTGGTGGCATATAATCGCAGTTATCCTATTGCTGAACGTGTACAGCCTCACCAGGGGTTATCTTTTGATTGTTTTCAGGAAGCGTTCAACTGATCCAGTCACTAGGTTACGACTACAAAGCCATCAAATACACAAAATGTCAACCATACATTCGCTTGTTTGGATCATGCAAACGAGATAAGCGATTGGCTGGATGGCAAGTGGCCAAACAGTATGTGCTGTAGAATAGTATGTTGTAGTATGCAACAGGAGTGGCTTTATTAGGCTAAGTAAGAGGCGTGTTTGGCAGAGTACTGTACCTTCCACTGCCTTCACTAGTAATCCCGCCCAGGCTCTTCAGCTAAGTGATCTGTGTGAGTAAGGGAAGCCCACCACAGTTGTCCGTACATCGACCCCCTTTTTACAGTATGCATGTTCGCCAAGGGATCCGCGGGCACTTTCCGACCAAGCGCATGTTATCACCACGGAACTCACATCAGAAAAGTAGAAGGTAGACGCTTTGGATGAGGGAGGCACTCTCGACAGTTGGAATCCAGCGGCGGAGAGCCCGAGTGACCGTAGCACGCCAGAGACGGAGAGTGTATTCGGGCGTGCTGCTTTCTGTCTAACCGTGGACAATCATGCATGTGCTCTTCTGGGGTTTAGGATTTCTTACAGTTCTCCCTGACTTGTTGATTGTGGATGCATCAACAACAGGGAGACATTTGTTGAGCTCAAGAAAAGGTAAGATATTTTATTGAAGGTGTATATATGTTAGTCTTGAATTATTTGTGGCGATTTTTATGCTTCAATTCACTGCCGGTTACACGGTAACCGGGTGCTGAGAATGAATGACTTTCTCCAGGATCAGCAGAGCACATGATCAGCAACTGAGTTTAAGAGTAAGCATTCTGAATGACAGCGATTATACATTTGGCTTCTTAATTCACGTGGTCTAATTTAACGACAACCTGTTTTTATAATTTGACAACCTGTACAGTTAGTTACCATAATAACACCATGCATGTGCATTTTCCTCTAGTAGGTATGCCGCCGGTAGACTACTTTAAACTGTTATGGATAGTCAGTTATAGTCTACTCAGGTTACCTTATTCAAGTCTTCCTTGCAATAATGGTGTAATAACAATTCCCACCTTCAGCAAACGCACTCGGTGCATACGAGATTTTTACTCCAACAAGAGTGGATGAAGCTGGTGACAGACTACATACAAGTATACACTTCAAACGGAAAAAGCGGAGTATTGATTCAGCAGCGGATAACAGTGTTGATCAGTGGGCCTCACCGACCATCCATTATCGAATTTCTGCTTTTGGACAGAATTATGAACTCAACCTCACACTTGAGTCGGGATTTATTGCGCCACTTTACACTGTCACGATACTCGGACTACCAAACAGTGGGAACCTAACGGAATTCTCACAAGAGGGGGAGGAGGAGGAGACAGACTATCAGCACTGCTTCTACCGAGGACATGTGAATGCAGACCCGGAGCACACCGCAGTTATCAGCCTCTGCTCCGGTTTGGTGAGTTTGGATGCGGCTATCTCCAAATTGATAGCCTATCATGAAGCTAATGAACGTAAAGGCACAGGGAGTTCTGCAGCACGTAGACCTTCCAGTTGGGCGCAGACAGTGATGTAATATTGTTGGAACATTTTCTACTTACCAGAAAATCATATTGTTGTTATTACTCGAATGCGTCAATAATTATAACAATGTTATTATAGCAAAGCCTGGTACCTTTTAATCATCATTGTTTTAATGAAACCTAGTAGGTCACTTTGTATGTCTTTTCCTTTATGGGGTTCATTGCAACAATTTTTTTTGTTGTTGCTGTTTTTTTGTCATCAGAAGATCTGTATGCACAACTTTTTAAATGAAACGTACTGATTCATTTTGGAAGGACACTCATTTAGCGCGGTACGACGTCTCTTACGCACACAGTGCCTCAGCGTCGGGCGTGTTGACGTCATTAATGTCCAATTTTGGCAGGCACAATGTAATCTAGTAAATCCATACGCAATGAGGAAGTTAGAACAAACTAAATTAAATAGTGGCGTAGGCTACTTTTTACTTTATTTATCATGACTGATTGTCCACAAATGACGTGTCTATGATATATGGTACAGAGCATATCACTTGCTCAATATGATTATTGAGATATTTCAAGATACCATATTTCCTGCCTTAGATGTTCACTGGCTTTGGATTTTTTTTTGGCTGTTTTGGATTTTCAGTGACTACAGAGTAATGACGGAATTTGAAAGATGGAAACATTACAGAGAATGCCTATTGGGTCTAATTCGGTGTTTGTTGTCTATTTGTTTCATGTTTTAGATGTTGCAACAATAATAAGCGCATATCACTCACCTTTTACCGCAAAAATGGTAGGAATAGCAGTAGTCCAGACCAGATCCGATTCCAGTGTATAAGAATTCAGCCTGGTTATGTCGCTATAGTTAACGGTTTGTCAGATGGACAGTCCTGTTGCGCAGCATGAGCTTGTTTACCTGCTGAAAGTTGGGGTGGGTTGGTCTTCGGGAGGGCGGTACGTATTTCCATATTTGAAGAATTTCCATCAGGAAGTAGTTTGGCAACTATGAAGATAATGCATTCCAATTCGTGTTTGTGTTCTTACAGCAGTTTCTCAATGCTAAAATCCATATTACTAACACACTGTTTCATGCGGTGAACAGTTAAGCATTATCCCCAAATTATGTCTGAATTACCATTCCTCCTCCTGTGAGTTATCAGCAATATATATTTAAAAATAATGTGTAGATACTAGACTCTAGTAACTAGTGTTTGTTCAATAGATTGTAAAGATTTATTTCAAGTGAGACAGACTAAAATCATTAGAAAGGTTAATGCAAACAATTTTCTGATAACAATCAGTAGTCTGAAATGTATTATCTTTTTTTCGTCAGAGGCACAGCCAGTTTTAGTAGTGTATACAAGCCCACACACAACCTTTTCTCCTCCAGTGACAAATGTTATTAACTCTACCTTTTAGATCTAGCCCTGACTTCAAAGCTACATCTGTGAACTGAAATAGTATCCTTTCCTGCATGTTTTTCTCCCAAGCTTGGCACTTTCAGGTCACCAGAAGGGGAGTATTTTGTGGAGCCCCTTCATAGCTACAATGGTGTACATTATGAAGAAGAACACAACAAACCTCATATTGTGTATAGAAAGGATACCCCCAAGAAGGCTGGGAGGGAGGAGGAAGCATGTGAGACTTCAGGTAAAGCAAAAACCCACTTCAGTAATGACTGTAATTTACCTGACTTTACTTGGATAATACCCTGCAGACACAATATAGATACTCTCTGTTCAAACTCAAGTTCAGTCTATTCAATTGTCATTGAACCATTACATAACTTTAACCAGATTTAAATGTAACCAAACCCAACCGCTAGGTTTAACCTAACCTTAACCATACATTGTTGTTAACAGGGTAGCAACAGAAAGTAAATAAGAGACCATCTGAAGAGTTCAAATGCAAAACCCTCTAAATCCGCCTGACCACTTTTCTTTTAATGAGCATTCTTGATCAGGCTTTTGATAGGTTTTTGACTACATATCAATCAGATCTATCTTCAATCTTTGACTACATATCAATCAAATTCAGATCAGGAAGAGAGTGGTACTGTATTTGGCGAGTTTTGAAGCTAAATTATTTGATTAATGTATACTATGTGTGGAGAGCATTCACTCACAATCTCATTTTTTATGGAGGTGGCGTTTAGAGGCTTTTGCATCTGAACTCTTCATCTATATAAAGGTATAACACTCAAACAAACAATGTATAAACGAGAGCCACTGGTCTGCTTCAAATCAGTTCGGTGGGTGTGTTTCATTTGCTGCTGAACCATACCATGACCATAAAACCCTGAACATGACATTGCTGCCTTATGCCATTTAGCAACAAGACTCTGAACCTGATGATATACGAGGCAACCTTTTGAGCAGTTTTGCTGAGCAATGTTCCTGATTATTGAGATTCTGGCACATTGCCATTGCTATTGGGTAACAATCTTTTTCTGGAGAGCTTTAATCACCAGTACAGACATTTTCATAATCATCAAATCAGAACACATGGAACTAGTTCTGTGGTTGCCCAGCAACATTGATCCAAACGTTGGCCCATGTATCATCACTCCAAGATGCATCTGGCCCAGATGTGCTGGACGAGGCTCAAATCAGGGCCATTTACAGTATGACTCAAAGCCAGCTGGTTTGTGGGCAAGGTCACTCACACTGACCAGGCACAAGGCTGTCTAGTCTCTCCTCTAGGTTATGTGTCTGTCTTGTGTGCTCCTCCAGGTTATGCGTCTGTCCTATGTGCAAGGCTTCTCGGTGAGGTGGTCCACCGAGCGCCTCAGTAGATGAGTGTCAGGGCAGAGGAGAGGAGGAACTCAAGTGCTGTTGCACAGGAAAGAAGCGTTTTGAAATGCTGCCTGATATCACTGATCTCAGTTCATTACTGCAGAATGCTGTTGACTCTGGACTTCCTTTTGCTTAGATGGGGAAGCCTGATAGGAATGCCATGAAGATATGCTGCAAACGGCATTATAGTGGCATGGTGCCTGTTGCAAACATTTGGAGAGTTTTTCCTATGAAAATAAATGTGGATAATGTGTGTGTGTGTGTGTATGTGTGTATGTGTGTGAGTGTGGGTGTGCACGTGTGTCTGCATATGTTTGGGTGTGTGTGTGTGTGTGAGAGAGAGAGAGAGAGAGAGAGCAGGATAGTGTGTGTTTGTGTGTGTGTGTGTGCGCGCAAGACAGCCATACACATCGAAGTGTATTCATAGGCCTCAATGGTGCCTTTGTGTAGTTTGATATCCCTTTGATATTATGATAGGTAGAAGAAATATTTAGTCTCAACAAATACACTGGATAAGAAAGTTATTCAAGACGGGGAGACTTCTTCTGAATGACCTTTTGTACCTCCATATTATAGCAGGACAGTAACTTGCATTGTTATTGCAATCATGTGATTGTATTCCTTTTTACAATTTTGCATTGCAATTGGTGGATGAAGAGAGCTTTTGTAATTCAGGAAAATTAAAATGTTCTTTTATGTAAGTCCCCACTATTAGACAGAAACCAAACCAGTATGCACTTGAAGTAGTTGCAGTCATTTCAGAGATATGGAGGTATTGCTTCATTTTTGGATAGTGGCAGTGTCAAGCTAATTTGATCCTTGACTCCCCAAACACCCCCCCCCCCCCCCCCCCCCACCCACCCACCCATGCCACCCCCAGAGCTGGTACGTTTTTACAGTCCCTGAAGGAACTGAACCTCCTAACCAGCAACTTCCTTGAGCTTACTAAAGGAAACATGGAAAAGAAGGAAACACATAGCAGATTGAAGGCCAGTTGCAAGGTCTTTTCAGGAAAAAGTGTGAATAAGCCAATTAATGTGCTGAGAGTTCCTGTCAAGTTCACTGTGATTTGTCTGTGTTATGATTGTAGCTTTATGTTATGTTTTATGGTCAAGGTTATGGTTGTGGTAGCTGTTAAACCAGATTGAGGTCACTCCCAATGGAGCGTTCTGTGTCTGTCTCGAGTCCTCATCTTGCTACCTGTCTTCCAGGACACAAAAAGAGACACAGGCGACACAAAGACCAGGCGAAGAAGAGGCCTCCCACCGGCATGCAGGCTGACCTGGAGAGCCTGAGCACTGGACTCTTCGGCGATGCCTTCCCTCTGAGCGAAAACAAGCATGCGGCTAATGACAGCAGTGACTCAGGACCTCACAGGAGATCAAAGCGCTTCCTCTCCTATCCGCGCTTTGTAGAAGTCATGGTGGTGGCAGACAGCAAGATGGTGGAACACCACGGCAGCAACCTTCAGCACTATATTCTCACCCTCATGTCCATTGTAAGTTTTGGCCAGCTGACCACAAGCTCTTTTGATGGCCCTTTGATATTTAATTATTTGTCAACATTGTGGTGGGTGGGAGTAGTGTGTGGGGGGGTGGACGGTAGAGGCCAGGAATTTAAACCCCTCAGGACTGTGGGCAGCATGAGGTGGACCAGTATGACAGTCTTGATGAATGGGAAAGAATAACAGCAGGTATATTACATGTGTGGCATGCTCAAAGTATTTGTGCCTTTGCGTGCAGGGGGGGCAAACCTGACCTATATTTTAATCCTGGCTGCATTCAGGACAGGATCAAGTACCGCAGCCAATATCTCAACAACAAGGAGTAGCCCTTCTACTCCATTCCTGCTCAATTAAACTGTTTTAAACTGTCTGTAGCAGAACATTAATGCTCATGTAAGGGGGGAAGATGCATCAGTTTTGCAATTAGGCAGTAATGTTTGTATATGTCACACCATATGATAATCTGTCTAAATCTTTTCAACAGGTATCCTCCATATATAAGGATCCTAGCATTGGAAATCTGATTAATATCGTCATTGTGAAGTTAGTTATCATAAACAATGAGCTGGTAAGACTCGACTATTCACTAGTAATTCAGTATTAACACCTGTGTTGGTGTGGGAAATGATACATTCATATGTAGCTTGTGCCTGTGAAAAATGTGTTGGTGTTGTGTCTTTAGGACGGGCCCGTGGTGTCTTTCAATGCACAAACCACTTTAAAAAACTTCTGCATATGGCAGCAGGGTCAAAATCACCCTGACGACAACCACCCCTCGCATCACGACACAGCAATCCTCATTACTAGGTAGGCCACCTCTTTGTCCTCCACCAAGCGTGAGATATGAGACGCGCACATCTACGAGTTCATGTGTTGATTTTAGGGACTTGCTGTAGCTGTCTGCACCGTTAGTGTGCATCTGTATTTTTCACAATGATGTCATTTCCCTTTCAGGCAAGACATCTGTCGTGCACGTGACAAATGTGATACCTTAGGTATGTTGGTTTTGTCAGAGCTTTCCAGAAAAGTCTTTTTGGCATCATACAAAAATGATGTTTTTACTGATGGGAATGTTTATGATGATGATGATGATGATGATGATGATGATGATGATGATGATGATGATGATGGTGGTGGTGATGATGATGATGATGATGATGCTGATGATGATGATGATGATGATGATGGTGATGATGATGATGATGATGATGGTGGTGGTGGTGGTGGTGGTTTTTCAGGTCTTGCAGAGCTGGGCACTGTTTGTGACCCATACAGAAGCTGTAGCATTAGTGAGGATAATGGACTTAGTACCGCTTTCACCATCGCGCATGAACTAGGCCATGTGTGAGTATTCACAGCCCAGGCTCCTTCAAATCACCTTACACTACACTGAACTCTTGACACTCTCTCTCTCCTTACACATTTTGTTCTCAGTAATTTGATTCCCGTCACACCACCATTCCCTCTATTTTAACTCTCTCCCACACAATGGTGTTCATTGTTTATCTCTCTCTCTCTTTCTCTCTTACATTAGACATTGTTATCTGTCGTAAACAACACTTCTTCAAACAGCATATTGTGCATAGGCCCTACTAGACAAGAGCTCACAATGGGTACAGACTTCAGTAAAGCTTTAATGGAAAACGACGTAGTCTGCTATATAAGAATATCTCCAAAATCTTTTCATCTTAGTCTGCTTCATTCTCCACTCTGTCCTAGTCCCCCCACACTCTAATGTGAGAGGCCACAGCCAGCCAGCCATATTAGGCTGTCAGAGTTAACTGGCTGAACTCGAAGCTGAGGTAAACTTCCCTAGTGGAATGCTACGAGCGCTCACACACACTCGCCTCATCATGCCTGCGAGTCCAAATACACGGGCAGATTTGTCAGAAGGGGAAGGAGAGTGAGAAAAAAAGAAGCAGAAAAGCCGCCCACAACATCACACCCACAACGGCCGAGAGTGTTAATGCCTTGTACAGTAGTGGGTCAGCTGGCGTATGTGCTTTTAAATGAATGCCCCTCTCTCTCTTTTTTTTTTTCGTCTTCCACACCACCATGCACAAGGTGGGGGGTTTTGAATTCCGTGCTTATCGGCGTCAGGAGGTGACATCACTGCGAGCGGGTGATTAGCTTGTTGAGTAGCTCACACTGTGGGACTGTGCTGTACTACACTGTACTCAGTGCTGCAGGCTCCCTCTGCAAACAGTCTGCAGCCATGGTCAGTCTCACTCAGCACCGTCATGTGCCTCACTCCTCTCAAGGACCAAAGGCTGATTCCCCCGTTTTTCTCTAACTCAGTAACGTTAATCAAAGAAATGTAGGTCCCTTAACCATTAACTGACCATTAACCCTCTATACCCCAGTGGAATTCTACAACAATGCTTCAGATTCCTGGGAATTCTAAGAGAAAAGGGCAATTTGAGAAACATTTTAAATAACCAAGAATAACTAAAAATCTAATGAAAAGTGTCAATTGTAAGTTAAGTCCCTTAACCATTAACTGACCATTAACTGATCTAAGCACAGCTGTCAAGCAGCTGTTTTGCGGCCGTGTCTGTGGGCTCACTGTGTGGTGTGTTTTGCGGCCGTGTCTGTGGGCTCACTGTGTGGTGTGCTTTGCGGCCGTGTCTGTGGGCTCACTGTGTGGTGTGTTTTGCGGCCGTGTCTGTGGGCTCACTGCGTGGTGTGCTTGTAACAGGTTCAACATGCCCCACGACGACAGTAACAAGTGCAAGGAGGACGGAGTGAAGAACCAGCAGCACGTGATGGCGCCCACGCTCAACTACTACACTAACCCCTGGATGTGGTCCAAGTGCAGCCGCAAATTCATCACCGAGTTCCTCGAGTATGGACCGCTTCTCCGCC
Organism: Alosa alosa; assembly: GCF_017589495.1. Lineage (NCBI taxonomy): Eukaryota > Metazoa > Chordata > Actinopteri > Clupeiformes > Clupeidae > Alosa > Alosa alosa. The sequence continues at coordinate 31,156,546 of NC_063198.1, forward strand.
TCTCTCACAGGACAAAAACATAGTAGCCTACGTACAATACAGCATCTGTAACAGTAATCAGTCCCAGTGTGTTGATCTGGTCAGGTAGCCTTCCAGGTTATTAGGTTACGCTACGGTCTGTTAGATTGCACAGAGTATTCCATGTAATGTGTGTTTTTGTCTGTTGTTTTCTTTTCTCAAAGCTGCTGTCTTATTGTTTCATACCAGCACAGGGTATGGAGAGTGCCTACTGGACGAGCCAATATCTCGGCCATACAGCCTGTCTCAGCAGCTGCCTGGGCGGATATACAATGTCAATAAACAATGTGAATTGATATTTGGGCCAGGAACACAGGTGTGCCCATATATGGTAAGAGAAATCTGCCGCGTGGAGGCATCAACCTGACGTGTTTTCATGTTACTCCGTCCAAAACAGCCGAGCCCCCCAAATAGCACTTAAGCCTTAAGTTGCATATTACTCATGGCTCTACCCACGGCAGAAAAACAAAAGGCTACAGGGCATTGGAGCGGGTGATGTCTGTTTTAGCAAGTCGAGCCGCACTTACATAAGGCTCTTAGCCGCTCGCGCCCGTTGTAGGGTTCCTCAGAGTTCCCCTCAGTTCCCTTTGGCAGCCTCGGATGCTTTTGGAGTTCAAGGCGCTTGGGCGCACCCCGTGAGTTATGGCTGGGTATACATAGCGGAGATGTTTTGCTGGGATGGGAGGAGGCCCGAGGAGTGCGGAGGGGCTAGCTAACAGTGTGTTGTGTGGATGGAGTGCGGAGGGGCTAGCTAACAGTGTGTTGTGTGGATGGAGTGCGGAGGGGCTAGCCAACAGTGTGTTGTGTAGATGGGGTGCGGAGGGGCTAGCTAACAGTGTGTTGTGGATGTTGTCCAGACACAGTGCCGCAGGCTTTGGTGCACCAGCCCGGAGGGAGCGCAGCGCGGCTGCCGCACCCACCACATGCCCTGGGCAGACGGGACCGACTGCTCCCCTGGCAAGGCAAGTGTGGAGACCAAGAAGTATTTTGCAAAACACTTACATGCACACAAACAAACATAGTCTTGTGATATTATTTTGTATTAGTTTTTTTTTGCTTGTACAAAAGCAGGGTGCAAACTTGATGTTATCTCACCACCCCCACAGCCTGACAAATGATCTTCTCAAGGTGCAAAAAGGTTTTTCATATTAGCAAAATAGCTTGCACTGTCCATTTTTTAAGTAGTATATTAAGCAGTACATTTAAGCAGTATATTACTGTATCTATTCAGCATATACTTAGTTGTTTAAGCGCTTATGTGTTATGGTTTGTATAATGTTGTTTTATTTTAATTGGGCTGTTAATTAATTTGACATTATTGTTTATTCTCCTTAATGTAGTCTTAGCATGTCATTGTTTTTATATTATTGATTGAATGGACATTATTGTTTTATTATTGCCTTTCCCCTTTTTTGACATTGCTTTTTTATTAGGCTATTGATTGAATTGACATTATTGTGTATTATAACTATTCTCCTTATTATATTTGACCTACATTCTAATCTGTTCACTGTTTTTTTTTTTATATTATTATGTTGTTTTGTATTTATGTGTCGCTTTGGACAAAGGCATCTGCTAAATCCATAACCATAACCATAACCATCTTACATAATATATTCAATGTGAAGACAGCGACATTAAAAGTGAAGTAAATAATCAGTAGCTTAGAGCATACCCATGTGCTGAAAGTGCTATCAAAGGCAGCCCCACCTACTCCTTATTTCTCCAATCAGTAGAAAGTTTTAGGACAAGATTTATTGCTGCAAGCGCTGGATTGCTTAGAGTGCTGATAAGGCTGTGGGAAGTGGCTTCACGCGGCTTCCCGTGTTTGGTGAAACAGATGTTTTAATTAACCACTTTTCCAACCTCCACTTCCTCTGTGTTTACCTGACATGAAAGATTGTTGAAGTGAAGTGGGCTTGTGGGGATCCCACTGAACACATGTGGGAGTGCCCGTGTGTGTTTACACATTGTATTTCTGCACAAAAGCCCACACCAGTCCTCACAGAACATCAGGAAGGCTGTTAAATGTGGACGCTGGGTCGTTAAAGAAAGCCAGCCCTCCTCCTTAACAAGAAGCACATCTCGTCCCACAAACCAGATCTTGTTTTATTTCCTTTGGAAAAGGCACATATTTGTTCATTTGTGGATGCTTGTGTTTTCTTTGCTTCCTCAAATCCCTCCACCAGCACCTACTCAACAAAACATCTCACAGCTTTAAGGTGCTGCACTTTGTTTGAGTGTCTAATTGTTTGTCTCAATTGTCCTTTTGTTCCCTGCAGCACTGCAAGCATGGCCTGTGCATCGCCAAAGAGCACGACGCCACGCCCGTGGACGGTGCCTGGGGTGCATGGAGCCCGTTCGGAACGTGCTCTCGGTCCTGCGGCGGTGGGATCAAGATCGCCTTGCGGGAGTGCAACCGACCCGTGTAAGTGGCGCCTTTGTAGTCCGGCAACATCAACTGGACTGTGGCTGGGGCGAGGAGCTCTCAGTGTACCTTGACAAACACAAGATCAAACCCTTCCTCCACGCAGGCATACGAGCCATCACTGACCACCACATCCACCCCCTTAAAAAATCCCCCTTTGAACATCCTTGAGGGCAGCTGGAGCATAAGATAGTGGTGATATCACTGTGAGCCTTTAGACTGGGCAAGCCTCGGCCTTGTTGAAAGTCATAAGACAGACGAGGAGCGTTTGCTGCAGACCTCGCGGCACAGAAGGAGAAGAGACAGGGCAGCCTGAAAGCTCTCGGACTGGAGGAAGTGCTGGTGTTGATTGACGGCTGTTGGTTCTGGTTGTTTTCTCCCTGCAGGCCGAGGAATGGGGGGAAGTACTGCGTGGGGCGGCGGATGAAGTTCCGCTCCTGCAGCTCAGAGCCCTGCTCCAAGGTGAAGAAGGACTTCCGCGAGGAGCAGTGCGCCACGTTCGATGGCAGGCACTTCAACATCAACCTTCTACCTCCAAACGTTCGCTGGGTGCCAAAATACAGTGGAAGTAAGACAACTCTTGCATAGTTATACATGCCTCACACTGACAACACCAAGACCCAAAGTTCCAAGTTCTCCCATAGACATTCTTTCCCCAACAGATCAGCGATTCCTAATGAATATCCTGAATTTTCTGACATCCATTTTATTAAATGGTTAATGAACCATACTCTTCATCATTTAATGACTTATCATTAAAATGTTTACAGTGGTGGTAAATAAACAGGATGAGGATGAAATGAGATGAAGGGAGCCTAATTAAGCCCAGCTGGCTCGTAAAGAACCATATTGTCTATGTCTCTGTGATATGGGTTATTTACAGTTATAATCACTTAATGTATCTTCCACTCTTTGAACTTGAGCAAGCAGCTAAATATTTCCTTTAAGTGTGGGAAAACGCTGGGCTACAACTGCGTTAGTAATATATTGTATACACCGTTCTTTCATGATGTTTAGTTCTTTTTCTAAAGGGAGGCCGCACACGTGTATTTTCGCTCTTAAATCTGTGGATGTCCACCAGCAAGTGGGAATTGGTGATAAGGGAGATGAGACAGAGTGGGAACACGTGCTTCCCCCATGGGAAATATTATCAGCTAGAAAACACGTTACATCTGTTAGGAAACCACTGAATCATGGACCTATATGGTCACGTATGTTAGCATAGCCCATATTGCACAGTATTCAGGCAGGCTAGACTCTGGCAAGCTCATGGCAGTTAGTGTTGTAGACACCATGGGTTTGCTTGACGGAATATCTTGGTAGATAATCCCGACTATGTGTCCTGCTCAGACTTTTTTTTTTCCGTCTGTTTCGTCTAGTCCTCATGAAGGATCGGTGTAAGCTGTTCTGCCGGGTGGCTGGGAGCACGGCCTACTATCAGCTCAGGGACCGGGTCATTGACGGTACCCCATGCGGGCCGGACACCAACGACATCTGCGTACAGGGCCTCTGCAGAGTAAGTAGCCGTGTCCGAGCACTTCCTTTTGTCAGAGCTCTGAAGGAACCATTGGTTTGATTCTGCTTTTTTTTTCTCTCTCTCCTTCCTCTCTTCACATTCTCAAATATTTGTACATTCTAAAGTCGGAAGGTTCACCTTACACACCGCCGTTCGCAGGTCAATGTAGGGTCCCCTCTTACCTTGAGAGTACTTCACACTTCAAGGCGGCAGGAAGCGAAAAATGTCACACCACTGAAGGAAATGTCTAAAAAATGCTTTGGTAGCCTCTGGCCATATGCTGTCTGGTAGTCCACTTAAAATATCACTCTGTGTAAGTGTGTGTGTGGTGTTTCTCTCTCTAGTGTGTGTGTGTGTGTGTGTGTGTGTGTGCACGTGTGTCTCTGTACATGCCTGCACCTCAGTGTCACCGGTCTGACTTCTATAAGCACATAAAGTTACACTGTTTTTACTCCTTCACACAAACACGCCAATCCCAGCTGTAACAATGTTATTTCCACCGAGCCGCCCGCTAAGCACTTCAGTCTCTCAGTGGATGTGTGGAGAGGGAGAGAGAGAGATGAGTCCCACGGCAGGATCGTTCTCCACCACCGTACCGTACTGCATCACAGGGTCTTTCGCTCAGAAAACATACTTTCCATACTCACTTTTACATGCTTACTCACAGGTTTTCCATTGGAGATAAGTGAATAGTAAGCTGGAGAGAGAGAGAGAGAGAGAGAGAGGAGATAAAGAGAGAGAGGAGAGAGAGAGAGAGGTTTGTGTTTTGATGTGGTGGTCCCTTACTGTTATGCTCTGTCTTTCCGCTCGACAGCAAGCCGGGTGTGACCACGTGCTCAACTCCAAGGCAAGGAGGGACAAGTGTGGTGTGTGTGGAGGGGACAACTCCTCGTGCAAGCCCATGCAGGGCACGTTCAACACCGTGCATTACGGTGAGCGTCCTGCCCTGGAGACATTTCACAATGAGAGTGAGAGATCGCAACGTGAGGGATGCAGTCCGCAGGTCTAACTAGTGTGCATTCTTTATTTGTGGTTTCATCTCAGGATACAACGTGGTCGTTCGAATACCCAGTGGTGCTACAAACATTGACGTCCGACAACACAGCTACTCAGGGAAACCAGAGGATGACAACTACCTCGGTAAGACCACATCAAACGCCCCCTTCACCTCAACACGTAAGACACTCACTCCGCGTTAGCGCCCTTGACCCTGCAGTCAGCCTAACTGCATCTGAGGTGCTTTGTGCCTTCGGTGGGGTGAGGTGGAGAATAACGGGTTTAAGTCCTGATCTTTGGGAATCAGGGTCGAACCCTGCAGGACTAATGGGCTGTACTTCCTGCCTGAGGGGGCTCGGACAGGGGCCATTTTGTATTGCAGTCACGTTTTCCTAGAGCGCTGTTTACATTTCGAGGTGCTAATGGTGTGAGCAGCGGCCGTGGTGGCGTGAGGGAAGAGGGACGTGTGGGGTCAAAGGCCACAACGCAGAGAAAACAAATGGGCCTTTAATTTGGAGAACTTGCTCCTGAACGACGATAGGCCAGCTGTTGGACTTGCTGTGGCGCTGCCTCAACCACACGGAGAGAGAGAGAGAGAGAGAGAGAGAGAGAGAGTAGGTGAGAGAGAGAGAGAGAGAGAGAGTAGGTGAGAGTGGTGAATGGCCCCTAAGAGAGAGAGAAGGAGCGATAGAGAGGGAGGGAGGAAGAGAGAGCGTGGATGGGGGTTGGTGTAGTGGTGAATGGCCCCTGTTGAAGTGTGAAGTTCACCCTCCATGCATGTTAACATGCTCGGCGATCCAGAGCACAGCCTCAGAGTACCCCACCCCATCCTGGACGAGATCAGTGTGTCCTCTGTGTGAGCCACTTCCATAGAGCCAGGCAGCCTCAGCAGA
>NC_063198.1:31167396-31169896 GCF_017589495.1 Alosa alosa
GCAACTATGTTAGACATATATTTGAAGGCATTAAATGAAGCATGGGCAGAAATAGCGGCCCCTCAGATTTGACCTGTTTTCGCTCAGGTCAGTGGAGGTATGGGTAAAAATGGCCTCTTTCTCCGAACAAGAGTAATGAAAAAAAATGAAAAAAAAAGAAGTTGGATGAATTCCATTTGCCTGGGTCTTTCAAGGATAGAGTTATCTTTTGGCCTGGATTCGTGCCGTTAAGGCTTCCAGTCAGGAGCCAGATATCGTATATTAGTAGGAGATATTTTACGAGGATGCATGCGTTTTGTTAAGAGCTTGCCGGGGTTTTGGTCCAACCTCTTCCATCTTCTGTCTCCCTCTCCTCTTCTTCGTCCACTCCCTGGCACATGCAGTGCACCACCTCGTGCGGACCGGGCTACCAGATGAGGGCAGTGAAGGTGTGTGGTGGGGTAAATCGGGTCCGTCATGGGCGACCTGCAGAATAACGCTGACCACCAGGCCCACGGACACTCAGGTAAGACGGCCGTTCCTCTCTCCCAGACGGCCACCATGTGGGTGCGTACTCGCGATTGGGGCAGGGTGACTTTAAGAAATACCTGGAAGGAGATGGCTTGTGTAAAGTGGAGAGCAGATAAGGGGCCCTTAGCTGCCAAGGAGAGAATGGCTGTAATTTTCAGCAAAGTAAAACTTCCTGTGTTTAGCCGATACAGCACTTTGATGTGAGTGAAGGGAGACTATGTAGCTAAAGGACTGCCAGGGAGTGGACCGATTAGGGAAGTCATTGAAGAGCCATTCACAATCCTTAGATACAGAGAGAGAGAGAGAGAGAGAGAGAGAGAGAGTTGGAGGTATGACAAAAAACAGAGAGACAGAGTTGGATATGATAAAAAAACAGAGAGACAGAGATAGAGGAAGGAGAGGATAGACAATACGAGACATACATATATATATATATATATATATATATATATATATATATAGAAGAAGAGAGAGAGATTCCTGTGCAGGGGTACTGGCCAGTCTTCTCTGCTCCTGCGCTGTGGTGCCTCATGGCAGGAAGGAAGTCTCACGTCCAGCCCGTTCTCCACCTGGACACAATAAGGCCCTGTAGTCTGGTCAGGGGAGGCCCCTGCGCTGCTCACATCAGGCCCCCAGACGGAGGCACATTGCTGGCATTGTCTCCCCGATTCAACTCACCCTCCCACCCCGCACTAGCCCCACCCCACCCCAACCCCTACCTCCAGCCTCCCGCGGATCGCCCCGAGAGTGAGGGGCAGTCCTCGGCAGGGGGTGCGCAGAGGCCCTGGGACGAGCAGGGGGGTGGTGATGGGGGTTGGGACACTGTACAGTGCTTCTGAGTACACGTGGAGACAGGCATACCATAGATGGACTAGCGAGCCTGGGCTTATGGACCATGTGCAGATATAGCGCTATAGTGTTGTTAGCCTGGGCTTATGGACCGTGTGCAGATATAGCGCTATAGTGTCGTTAGCCTGGGCTTATGGACCATAGCGCTATAGTGTCGTTAGCCTGTGCTTATGGACCATGTGCAGATATAGCGCTATAGTGTTGTTAGCCTGGGCTTATGGACGTGTGCAGATATGGCTATATTATGGCGTTAGCCTGGGCTTATGGACCATAAGCTATAATATCGTTAACCTGTGCTTATGGACCATGTGCAGATATAGCGCTATAGTGTTGTCAGCCTGGGCTTATGGACCGTGTGCAGATATAGCGCTATAGTGTCGTTAGCCTGGGCTTATGGACCATAGCGCTATAGTGTCGTTAGCCTGTGCTTATGGACCATGTGCAGATATAGCGCTATAGTGTCGTTAGCCTGGGCTTATGGACCATGTGCAGATATAGCGCTATAGTGTCGTTAGCCTGGGCTTATGGACCATGTGCAGATATAGCGCTAAAGTGTCGTTAGCCTGGGCTTATGGACCATGTGCAGATATAGCGCTATAGTGTCGTTAGCCTGGGTTATGGACTATGTGGAGGTATAGCGCTATAGTGTTGTTGGATGTGTGTAGCTCACAGTTGGCTTAACATTTGTTTGGCTCAACTAGTCAGTCACTGGTCAGTGGCTCTCAGTCACACGTGTGTTGGGTGTCCATGATGCACGAACCCTCCTCTTCTTTTTTTATGAGTCAGGATTTTGGATACAGCAGCCTGTAACTGCCACTGCTAAAGCTAGCCATTACTGCCTATGTGGCTCGTTTAAGCCACCCCCTCCTAAACACACACACACACACATGCATGCATGCATACATTTACCTCTTACATACACACACACACACACACACACACACACACACACACACGGCTTTATAGTCCTACTACATTTTCATGAGCCTGAGGGTGGGAATGGCCCGAGCTGCTTTTTCCCGACACGTCCAGAGCTCTGCAATAACAAGGCGTGGAGGCCCTTGAGCGCGCTCAGTGTGTGTGTGTGTGTGTGTGTGTGTGTGTGTGTGTGTGTAAGTGTGTGTGTATGTCTGTGTCTGTG
>NC_063198.1:31172396-31214896 GCF_017589495.1 Alosa alosa
CCATCCTGTTTCACCGGACACCAAAGGCCCTTCTCATCCCGGGCACAAAACCCAGTGGAGATTTGGATCGTGGACACAGGTAGCTCACACACACATCCTACTACACATCCTACCACACATGCTAATTTGTGCCTCTACACAGCTCTGGGACGCACTGTACTGTCTGGTGGGGATCACGTTGGAAATAAAGAAGGGCTAAAGCAGTAAAGCATAGCACAACGCTCAGACCATCATCATTTAAAAGAAGTTCTATTTCGTTCCTAAGTTACACAAATGGTCTACGTTCTGTTGCCTGAAAAGACAATAGAATCAAAAGTTAAAGTTCAACGCTCATATTGCAAGGGTAATGCTGCCACTCCAACTGTCCGGCTGCCAAACCACAGCAAACAGGAGATGTGCAGCTGGTCAGTGTGATCCTATATCTGCAGCTGGTGTGATGGGAAGATGTGTCATGTTACAGTAGATCATGCAAATCAGTGGTTATTTTAGTCTTGCATTTATTTCTACTGACAAGTAAAATGTTTATTCCCACCAAACCGGACATTTTTCAACTATTACAGTGCAGCGCCTCTTGTGGCAAAGGAACTCGGATGCGGTATGTGAGTTGTCGTGACAACCAGGGAGGAGTGGCCGAGGAGTCTGCCTGCGCTCACCTTCCCAGGCCAACGGCGCGGGAAGTTTGCCAGGTGGTGGCATGCGGCCAGTGGAAGGTTCTGGAGTGGACGCCGGTGAGTGTGCTGGGGAAATGTATGTTGTTTGTTAACGGCTTTTGAGGAATTGTGTGTGTGCCTAAAATATGCATCTACTTGATTGTAAAATTGCTTCATCTCACTCTCAAACACACACACACACACACACACACACACACACACACACACACACACACACACATGTGCACACACACACACACACACACGCACACAGACAGACACACACACGCACACACACACACAAACACACACCACATTTGTTGTATTTGCCATTACAGTATGTGCTCTCAACAGCCCATTTGATGAAATCGTAGGCTCCAAAAAACCACAGCTAGTTTCCTTCATTTCCTTACTGTACAACACCCCCCACACACACACACACACACACACACACACCCAGAGGAAAAGAATGTGTTAACTAAGTTCTATTTCTCCTTTCGCTTGGTCACTGAGTACAGATCTCAATAGGCCCTCTCTGAGCATTCTCTCCCTCTGGATCCCCCTGGGAGCTCCATTAGCGTTTCATTAGCTGGTTTATTTAGCTTGGGTCTCTCTGGTACTCATCCCCAGTACAGTGTTAAATGGCCATCCTCTTTGTCATCAGGCGCCTGCTGATAGGAATGGATGGGGCCGCTGGTTGTGGTGTGTGTGTGTGTGTGTGTGTGTGTGTGTGTGTGTGTGTGTGTGTGTGTGTGCTGGGAGGGGGGTTGAGGGGGGCAGGCCTTGTTTACAGCTGTTTCTCATCAGCTTGAGAGGAGCAGCGATACTCCCTCCCAGCCCACAGTTATCAGGGCCCTTACGAAAGTGCGAGCGAGGGAGCGAGTGAACGAGTGAGTGAGCGAGTGAGTGAACGAGTGAGTGAGCGAGTGGATGAGTGTGCCGTGGTGGGAGGGTCTCTGATTATTTCCTGTATGCCAGAGTAACTCGTTGAACCCGAGGAAGGAAGCCATTTCTTGTGAGGCCACAGAGTTTAATACAGACAGCAATTGGCTTGGAGCACTAGCTGCCTTACACAGACACAGGAAGTCAGCTCTGTAGGAGTCAGTTTAAGACACAGCAGCAGGTGTCAAATGCCTAATGATGGCAACTTACATTTTATAGGACAAAGTGTCAATCGTTTTTTCATTAACTATTGTTCACTCGGCGTTTCTGTAAAATGCTGAATTACTGAACTGCTTTTGTGTGCGTGATGTGCAAGTATTTGCAAGTTTCTAATTCTTTGTTGTTTTAGTTCAGTTGTCCAGGCATTAGAACTAATGTGGTTTGAACGTATTCCTGGGTGGTAACATGCTTATGTATGTATGGTGTTTGTGTGTGTGTGTGTGTGTATATTTGTGTGTGTGTGTATTTGTGTGTGTGTATGTGTGTGTGTGTGTGTGTGTGTGTGTGTGTGTATTTGTGTGTGTGTGTGTGTGTGTTTGTGTGCGTTTCGCATGCTTCTGTTTGCAGTGCTCGGTGTCCTGCGGCCAGGGCAAAGCCACCCGCCAGGTGGTGTGTGTGAACTTCAGCGACCAGGTGGTGGACGTGAGCGAGTGCGACCCAGATGACCGTCCAGCCCGCGAGCAGGAGTGCGCCATGCCCCAGTGCCCCTCGCGGCCTACTGACCACGGCTCCTTCCCCGCCATTCCCAAGAGCGTGCCGCCGGCCGGGGGCAGCGACAGCAGGAGAGGCCGCAACCAGTGGAGAACTGGTCCTTGGGGAGCGGTGAGTGTCTCCTAGGCCAAGTCTAAGTAAACGGTTCTAATTGCTTCTTTTAAGCACAAACCATTTGTTTAAATTACCTCTTTTAAATCACAATTATTCCATTCAGACGGCCTTTGTTTAGGTTTCCTTAGCGTTGGAGTTTCAACATGCGAGAACAATTGACTGTGGTCTGAAGGGGTTTGTCAGTACATAATTGAAATGGTTAGATTACATTCCCCCACAAAAAAGGAAAAAAAAAACACAATGAAAAGTACTTGGTCCTATTTTTGGAGGTCCGCTGTCTCACTCAGCCTTTTGTCTGTCTGATTAGTGAAGGATGTTCTTAAATTAGCCTCGTAGAACTCGGGGAACCGAGGTGCAGCCGTAGTGCCAGGCATCAGAGCGGTCTGAGGACATTAAGACCCAGGGTCGAGTCCGGCTTTAGGTCATCCCTTACTCCAACTCCCCATCACTTCCCCACCAGTTTCCTGCCCTAGCTATCATGTCACAGTAAAGCCAAGAGTGGACCGAAAATAAAGAACAAATGGCCGTACGTCCGTCCAGTTTCCTTCTGTTGTCCCACTGATGGAGGTATTCTCTTTTTGTCTGTGACCGAGATAGATTCAACAAGGTCGTTGTGTTATAAACAATAGCTACAAGGACAAACAGTGACGTCACACAATACCAGAAACTTCAATTTTCACCATCTGTGAACTAAAGCAGACCTTGTTTTAATAGCTCAATACTTTCATAAATGATAAGATGTGTGTATTCATTCATTTTAAGCTACGATGATAAAAGAGGAATATATGTGTAGATGTGTCACTGTTATCGGTCATGTCACTGTTATCGGTCATCGGTCATGTCACTGTTATCGGTCAGGAAAGTACCCACATGTAGGAAGTCTAGGAAAGCTAGCAGAGACCATGTTTAACCCTAAAGGGAAATCCTGAGATCAAACCTTGTTATTTCTGATGGCTTTGAAGTTGTACAGAAAGTTACAGTAGGCATTTAGTATTGAAATTATGAGGTAAGAAATTACACACCTTTTATGTAATGTGACAAATGACACTATATCTAACCCTCATGTGTTTCTATTCAGACATTTCAATACTTTTTGAATATTTGAATATATTAAGAATTAACGCTTTTTGCACCTTAAAACATGGCATCGTACATACAAAACAGATCGCACGTGGATCAAAGAGTATTTTGCACCCTAAAACATGGCATCGTACGTACAAAACGGATCACACATGGATCAAAGCGCATTTTGAGTGCCACAGCCTGGAGCGCAGAATAGACCTCTGAAGTTCGCCTAGAAAGAAGCTACCATCTTTGAGATCCGGGATCTTGCAATTTTGCCTATGGAAAAATAACATGGGGGTTTTGAATTATCGCACCTGCTAAACTCTCGCGGGTACGAAGAAGTCTGAAATGCAGACGTTTTGCGCAACACACTTTTGTCCTCTGCCTTCGAGTAGCTCCTGGGATCTTCGCTATGTTAAGACGGCAAACTTAGATTTTTGTTACGCCAGAGCTAACTTGCAATGCAACTTGCCATAGGTAATTAACAGTAATTAACACCCGGATCTCCTTATATGGGCAAAGATGGCAGCTTTGGTTCTTTTTTGTAGGCGAACTTCAGAGGTCTATGGCTATCTACGCTTTTCTTACTGATGCATATGCATTTATGGGAGGGTGAGGGAAAAGTGGGAATATTGCCAGAGACTTTCTAATGACGAGACACAGTACTCAAAAAATTCTCTATGGAATTGCATGGGGTTAGTTTGTAACGCCAATATGGCAGTTGTCTACACATATCCCGCCCCTTCCGCTCCAAAATTGTCAACATTGAATCTTGAATTTCCCCTAGGGATCAATAAAGTATCCATCTATCTAACATGTGAATACATTGTGCCAATCATGTGGTGTGTTGTGAATACATCCTGCCAATCATGTGTTGTGATCTCACGGCTGGAGCCAGGTTGATGTTGTGAAGCCTTGCGCACACACATTTCTGCCGAAAAAGATGCCCGATAAGTGCCCAAAAAGCGTTACAATATGGCCGCCGAGTGGAAGGGCTTGCCTAAAAGGACTTTGGTATCACGCAAACACAGGGGAGGAGAAGTACTAACGATTGATTAGGTATTCTGTCATATGTTTGAAAACAGTGCACGTCTGTTTTGCAGTGAAAAACTTCCACCTGTTAAAAGGAGGTGTAATCCAAATTGCAGCTCAATCAGTATTCAGAGCATCAGTTTTCTGTCAAAATAAATCTTAACTTTGGTTAGCCTTTCTAATATAGTATTTTCACTTTCACAACATCTAGGCCACTTCCCAATCTACTAGACTAGGTTAGCCTATTAAGTCACAGCCCTAGTCTACCTGCAGTAAATAAGTATTAAAAAAGTAATTTGTTTTTTAAGTGGATTAGTAGAACTACTAGGCCTACTCTCTATGTCGCTGCTCGTTGACATCTTATTATCATGTATGATTGCTAAACTTTGATTCTTTTTAATGTTGCAATCGGTTAACTCCACTGCGCTTGTGGCTCAGCTGTGGTCACGTAATTAGCGCTGTAGAGGGGGCGAGGACAGGCGGTGATGAGCGCTGTTTACGTAATGAATTGACAGCTTATCGTGGGATCCTGTTGTCCATGCTGATGGCTTGTGACAACCCGTAACTTGTGAAATGATGTCACTTCCTCATAAAAAGTGTTACGGTTCGCATTTTATCACAACACAATGAGTCAAATCCTGTGATGCCGTTGTCCATTGTAGTCGTCTTACCAGTCGCCAGTATTCACCTCGAGAAACGTAGCGTTGTCTAGCGTTTGTTTTTAGCAACACAGCAACATTGCTAGCCACTATTACCAACACCAATGGATAAACAACACATTCCACGATATTCCACAAACAACAAGACAACATAACACATACCCTTGAGGCATTGGAATGTGTACGAGTAATTTAAATGGACATTCCCATTTGCTAAGCAGTAAAAAGAAGAATAAAATAGCACAGCTACTTAACACAAACACAGTGCGCAACCATCTTTGTTTTCAAGTCGTAAGAACTCTCCGCCGAATTTGGGGGAGAACGGCTTGGCTTGGCTTGAACGAGATCACTTCTCGTCAGACGACTTGAAATGGGCGTGTCGTTGCGTAATTTTGCATAACTTCCGACGAGTCTGATGGACAACGGGATCACAGGATTAGTAAATTCCACGCAACATGGCAAAGCACAGCGTTCGCTTTCTGCGCGTAGAAGACGGTATTAACGCTTTCTTTGTACATCCGGTATCTTAAAGGTATAATATGCAGGTTTAGGTATTTTTGCCGAGTTTAGAGCTCCCTCTAGAGTCGGGGTGTATTTATATGTTACTCTGCAGTTGTAAATAGCAAACTTCTCGCGACTTATCCTCCCTGTTTACAATGCAAATGCTTTTGTTGTGGAGGTGAAGGATTAACAACAGGCAAAAACTATCTCCAAAGAGCTATATCTACTGACAAGGTAATGTTTCACGATGTTTAGCGGGGCACCGCTATTGGAAGTTGCATGGCTGGTCTTCTCGGTAGGGACTCGCTACATCTATGCTGTATAGCTATGCTAGGTGAACATTTTGGCTGCATAAAGGTGAAAATCTTGCATAGTGTGCCTTTAAGCCATTAGTGGCGTAGCCAAAGCAGACCGCGTCTTTGACTAGAATAAAGATAAAGGGCAATTCCATGGAAAATTACGTTTTTTGTAACATCCATAACGCCAATAAAATCAATTTCGTGCAGTTTTGACCATGTCAGCCAGAGATATTGTGATGAAAACACCTAATGTTTTGCTTTTTAATTTTTAACTAGGGTGGCTATACATGAAATGAGTGGTTATGGAATGGGTTGACATGGCCCTTTGAGATCAACATACAAAAAAAAAAAATGGTCCTCCTAAACCCTACGGTTCTCGAGATATTCACAGAAAACTGTGTCTGCCCTACCCTCCTTCGGGGGTCCAGTCCAGCGGGGGCTACAGATCAAAACGAAAAAACGATGGTTCCATGCTATCCATGTGGGGTTACATGCCCACCAAGTTTTGTGTACCCGGTCTTACAGTGTCCCGGAATCCTTGACGGAAATTTGGACATGTAAAAGAAAAAAAAAAAAAAACCTATATGACCGCAGCTATGCCAAACAAGTAATAGGGCAATTCCATGGAAAATTATGTTTTTTGTAACATCCATAACGCCAATAAGATGGGATGGTATGGTATGATGTGAATGATTACATGAAATTTGAGCATTTGCTATTTTTAGCTGAAGAATGCACATGAGAAAAAAGGCACAAAAAATGAATGTTATCATTCACATCATACAAATGCCAAGGCATTTCCTGGCGTTATGGATGTGACAAAAAGTCCATTTTCCATGGAATTGCCCTAAAGCTTTATTGATTTACGGGTCTGATGGCCATTGGTTATGAGCATCTCACTCACCTGATGTGTTCTGCTCTTGAACCCAGTGCTCCAGCACGTGTGCCGGAGGCTTCCAGAGGCGGGTGGTGGTGTGCCAGGATGAGAATGGCTACACGGCCAACAACTGTGACGAGAGCTCCCAGCCAAACGAGCAGCGCTCCTGCGAATCTGGACCCTGCCCGCAGTGGGTCTATGGCAACTGGGGAGAGGTGAGCGGAAGGCTACTAATAATGGTCTATAGACCCTTTCAACAATGAAAACAAAAACAATGCTTGAACGTTCTATTTGGGCCCCAATCTACTTCCTCTGCATTAAGACAACATATGGAATGTTAAAAAGGAAGTCTTGTGGGGCCAACTATGATGCTGATAATGGAACTCTCTTGAAAGGGTCCATAGTCACCGTCAATCCATCTACACTGCGATTTGATGCATATTATATGGTCAATGAAAACACTTGACTGATATGTTAATATAATGTTCTTTGAGATCCCTTAATTTAATAATATTTAATAACATTATATCTCTGTTTTAGTCACTCCTGTAAATTCTAGAATTGAAGTCATCTGCATTGTTAAATGGTTACCATAGCACCATAGCAACAAGTCATTTGTTAGTGATGACAGTGATTGCTCCTGGTTTTATTCATCACACACTAAGCTTCCTTGAGATTGTTTCCAGAGTTTTGGTAGCATCAAAGGGATACTCTGGGTGGTTCATATCTTATGTCATGGTATTGATTTAGGAATGTCATGGTGTTGATTTGGGAATGTCGTGGGGCGGAGGTCATTTGCGTGCCTGTGTAGGCATTAGGACTGCTAAGCACGCTTCCTTGCATAGCGATGGTGAACAGGACACTTCCTGTCCCGAAAAAGCCACAGGTGCTCACCCCTTGCATTGTGTTCCTCCTCTCGTCCACAGTGTACGAAGTCCTGTGGCGGTGGGATAAAAACACGGCTGGTCGCATGTCAGCGGCCCAACGGGGAGCGCTTTAACGATCTGAGCTGTGAAATTCTTGACAAACCGCCCGACCGAGAGCAGTGCAATACTCAGTCGTGCCCGTCTAACCCCCACTGGAGCGCAGACCCGTGGAGCTCGGTACGCTCATAAAATATTTGATTTTTTTTTTTACATGTTCATGGAGTTTGGGCTTTTTCCTCGTTACATGTATAGCTTGAAAGACAAGACCAAGACAAAAAGCCAAGCAAACACATAAGATGGGTTGCAATTTTAATCAAATACTGTTCCTGTAACCCCAAGTGCCATGACTGTCTATCACACAACAGACAATTGTGAATTGTATTTATTTTGCACTTAAGGAAACAGAATTTACCAGATATACAAAAATATCACAAATGTCACAAAATATCCTGGTAGGCTACATACTACCTGCGTGTGACCACAACCAACCTTTTTGTCTTAGTTCATGTACTAATGAAGGATCATCATAGGATCTTTCAGTCTGATTTAGTTTGTAAAGTCGTTGTTTTCAAAGATAATAATTTATTATGCAAAAGATGTACATAGCATTAGCTTTCTACTTTGTTAGATGTTCTGTGACAGAGTGTGTGCTGGGTCATGTCGCACTTCTTATGTTTATATGCAAATATCAGTGAATATTTTTGTATATGAGGATTTTGCTATTTGATTGTGTTTTACTTCTTGGTTGTTTTAGTGAAGATACAAAACACAAACTCCATATCCACGGTGCGATTCAGTAGCTTTGATTTGAAATTGTATTTTCATATTTGTGACATGACCGAACATAGAACAAGTTAATAGTAATGGCACCAATGAAACGAGGACCATGGAGTCACTTTCTTATTTTTGGTTTTATTCTTATGAGATGTATACATTTGTTTATGATATATGTCTATTTGAAATGTTTGCGCTCTGTGGCCCATGCTTTCTCGGCCATGGCTGACATGAGTGGACGATCCTTGTTGGGTCTACTGCAGTACTTTTAAGTTGACAGCATAGATTAGGCTGGTACAGCATGTCATGTCACATTGGACAAACACAGACGCCAACACGGCAGTTTGCCTGTAATTAAGCTCCGAGGCACATCGCTCAAATGGTGCTTTTTATGATTATATGAGTTAGCGGATAGTTTCTTCATATGTTTTGTGAATAACTTGTATGATTTGACCACCATTACTCCGTATACGTGAAAAATATGCTATCAACCATACCTCACTTGGAAACATACACAGTTCATTCAGCCATCATGTTTTGACTCATACAGTGGTGCTTTTATCAAACAAGGGAGATGTGAGACCTGAATATCCCATAGTTATGGTTTATTTGTCACATTTAACTGTTAAGTGTCAGATCTATGCTTTATTTCAATAGCAGCATCAACCACATGGTGTATCGATAGTCTTTACAATTTTTTTTTTGTCCACTCAGAGTTGCTGATTTTTTTCTTAGACTTTTTGTGTCTTGTCTTTCAGTTTTTTTTTTCCAATTTACAAAATGTATATTGATTTTGCCTATGTCAAACCTGTGTCTGTTGAGCTGAACAAAATGCCCTTTGCCACACTCACAATGCATGAACCACAGGCGAGATTGATTAGTTTTATTTTGCTGGAGATCATTCTGAAGGCCAGTCATTTGTGTCTACCTCATTCTCAGCCAATAGAACTCCCTCCACCTCCTCCCACAGCCGTTCAGGGTGGCCATTTTGCTGATGGAGAACCATGAATGGTGTAACGTGTACAACATCCAGTTGGCTTTAAAGTCGAACTTTAGCTTGATGACCATAATAATGTACATCTGAGGCCGCAAAAGCAGCACAGTCCAACTGAGAGCTTTTTAAATAAAGCTTCTCTTTGTATACATTTGATAAAACAGTTTGTGTATGATCTATTTCTTAACGTTAGTAGACTCATAATTGTAAGGGATGTGATTGGATCAACTGTATTATTTAAAGTGCCATATTTCGAATATTTTAACCACCCGCATTTCATTTGATCGTTCATACCTTAGATACAGCATAGCCAATGTGCAGTGACAGAGAAAGCATGCATTTGGATGTTGACTGGCTGTTCAAATGTAGTGCGCCTCATTCCAAATGGCAGTATTAAAGTCCAAATGTTTTAGAGATATGGATGATTTTGTATATTTATGTAATTAATTCATATTTATTTGTACTTCATCATACTGGATGTACTGTCTGTATTTAAATTTAATACGAATGTGCGTCATTTTGCAATGTGCTTTTGTATGAGCAAACGTACAATGAGGAATGACTAGTAACTTGCACAACGCTTTTGAGTATATACAAAACAATATTTGGCTATAGCTAATTTACAAAACATGTATCCTTGTATTTTGTATCTAGAATCCAAAGCTGTAAATTTACCTAAAACTGCCTAATGTACATCCAAAGAAATGAGATATAGGCCTATCTCTTTTGCTATTGTATGTGAACGCTAAGGAAATATCCTGCTGCTTTTAAAGGTGAGGGTGGCATCTAAATGTATGGTCCTAACATAGTTGTAGTGAGCTGCAGATCTGAAGCAAAGGTGTTTAATATCTTTTTCTCTATAACATTTTACTCAAATCACTGAGTTTAGTTGCAATCAAACAAGTGGCACCAGTAATGGAGTTGGCTAGCCTGTGAATTTTTGTTAGGTATTTAGACATAGAAGCGTTGAACATGATTGTGCACTGGTGTAGCCAAGGGGGTCTAACCTGGTTTAAACAGAGACTGTGTGGATTTATCTCTGTGTTTTCTGTTCAAATCATTCGGTCCCAAAAGAGCTTTTTCAGTGACAGAACTACTAATAGAATCACTGAGCTTTGACTTTGTTTTCTTTGGAGGTCAGAACCTTCTGGCCTGTGACTCATGGTGTCATTTTTTTGAGAGCGGGAGTTTACCCAATTTTCTTTTGCAAGGGAAGTCAGCATTATGTGCTACAATGAATCTTTGATGGAGCCATTTTTTGTGTTCATTCATTCACTAATGCCTGCACTCCCTTTGGTGGCTCTGGAAATGCCAGGTTCTTAGAGGCACCGCCCTTACTTTTTTTTTGCAGCGCAGTGTGGTAGGGCTTTTGATGGCGGCGTGACTGTGACAGTCATTCCAATGAACACCCGTTGGCGTGACAATGGATGAGAGCATCGGGGGGGTCAAGGGTCACCTTTGATTTGCAAGGAGGCCTTTCCCTGCACATGTAATCAGCATGCTCGAACTTGCTCGGAAAAGCGCTTTAATCCCAGGAAAACCCACTAAAACCCTTGAGTTTTACGTTGCTCTTGCTCTCTCCTTGTTTTGTTTTTTGGGTTCGGGCACCTAGTGTTTGCTTTGGATTTGAGGGTAGCACCAACAGTCAACACCGAGGGCCCCATTTGATTTGATGCTCAAGAAAACAAGAGAACCAAAGAAAAAAAGTTTAAAAAAACTCAGAGCGTACGACTTCACTGATGTGCACGACTTTGTCCATGAGAGGTGATGTCTAGATAGCAATGAATAAACTTTCCAGTGATTCTACAAATCTCATCTGTCTATATTGAATATGTTCATACATTTATGTCTGTCTGTCCTTGGTTACTTTTTTATTGGTGTGGACTGTTGATTTACTAACTATGAGATATTGCCAGAATTTTGTTTTAAGAAGGCTATGTTCAAGGGTAAATAAATCCTCCTTTTTATTTCTAATATAAGGGACCAAAAAACCTTTCTGGCATGATAGTGCACTCGACTTCTCAATTTTAAGACTGTGGTTTATGGTTTTAAATAATTGTAAGGCAATTTACTTTGACCTCATTGAGATAATTCCCACCATCATGCTGGTTCTGTGTAGAGTGAAATATGTGCCATCTCATTCAGGCCCTTGTATAAAAACCTTGAGAAATGGTCTGACATTTGAATCTCAGCAGGTGTTGGCTCCCTTTTCTCCGCCATAAATTGTATTTTGATGCCTTCGGCTCACCTCTGAGCGCCATTCCACCGACCCCCCAACTTCATCACCGATTACATACTTTACCCTGTTAACGTCAGTGTTTCTCTCCACTCAGTTACTGTCCACAGAAATGCTAGCAAGGCAGAGAGACTTCATATTTGTTTAATTGGTTAGTAGTTACTATGAAGAGAGCCTGGTAGCTATTTGGAGATGCACCTCCCAGTTTGACATGTGTTGGCAGCTAGATATTCGGGGAGGCAGGATCATTGGGGTCAGGCCACTGATGATGCGTGTGTGTGTGTGTGTCTGTAAATCATTGATTCCAGCCCAGTCTACGCCTCTTGGAGTAGACACATGTGGGCTGCATCTGGGCCAGGAGCTGGAGAAACTGAAGGGCGCCACAGCGATGACGCAGTCTGGACTCACACAAGCACACAAGCATCAGGCGCAGCCAGTGTTTCAGTGCCAACGTTTGCTTTTATTGTCAAGATGCATTCATTCCTCCGCTTATGAAATGCTGGAGTTATTCTGTTTGTAAATTCTGTTACTTACTTACCAACAAATTTGATTGTGTTAGTGAATAACAATCAGAATGTAGTTAATGTGCATATGTTTTTATTATTTGTCAAAGAACAATCCAACATCTGTATAAAGTGGTTGTTTTGTTTTTCTTGTTTTTTTTTTCTCTTTTGGTTGTATGTGAATGCAAATTGACCAACATTCTAATGTCACAAATCTATATAAAAACATGTAGTCAAAGTCATTTCCTGGGTCAATCTTTTTTTTTTTTTTTTTTTTTTTTTTGCTGACAGTATGAATGCTAGTCCCAAAGACAAACGGAACCAGCAGGGAACCAAGAGCGCTCTCATGTGATCCTAATGATGGAGGCATTCTGATGCTTACCACTCTTGCTACATACCCCCCGCCCCAATGTCAACGGAGGCCCCCACCGTTCTCCTTACAGAGGTCAAGGGTCGCCCCATTCCTGTTCCCAGCACTCCCTCGCTGCGCGCGGCCCGCTGGGACAACGCACTCGTTCAACCCGGGACCTGTCGCATCGGATCTGTCCCCTGGGCGGCCCAGGCCTTTGATTATCCCAAGCTGAATCAGAACCCCCCTCCCCCAGGCCCCGATGGCGGTGTGTGTCTGGTGCGCTGTGCCTGGGCAGAGGGCTGTCAGAGAGGCTTAAGCCTTCAGGCTGCTCAGTGAACCTGGAGGCCAAAGGCGGTTGACGCTGCCGCTTGGCTTGCAGCTTGGTTTTCAATTACTGTAGCTCATGATTTGGCCCTCTGTTCACAGGCCCCCTGCAGGGGTGCCCGAAAGAGAGCTTAAGGGACAATTAGTGATGTAGGAATACTCCCACCGCTCTTGCTTAAGGGACAATTAGTGATGTAGGAATACTTCCTCTTTTTTTGCAAACTGTACATGCAAGGTACATATTTACATGCTGAATTTTAAGACATGTTCAGTGACATAGTGCAACGTGACAAACCTGTGCTTACTGTGACACTCAACTTACTCCATGCCTTTCTGTTGTTGCATCAAGTCAGCAATAAAATTTCTGGAAAAGTATTTACTATACTCTATGGTGGTTTTATTAGACAAATGTACTACTTTCCTCATTTATGTATACCTATAGTTATACCCTTATATACCATAGTTAAACCCTTTACTTAAAAATTCATTAACACCATTTAAAAAAAAATAATAATCTAATGGTTCTTAACGGCTGTATTTGGCTTTGTGATCTCAAGAGTTGCAGCTCTTTTCAAACCATGTTGTCACTCCTCTCCCACAGTGCTCCGCCTCCTGTGGAAGGGGATACAAGTACCGGAATGTGACGTGCGTCAGTCGGTCCAAGCGGCAAATCCCGGAGGAGAACTGCCAGCACCTGCCCCGCCCCAACAAGCAGAGGAGATGCCGAGGGGGCCGCTGCCCCAAGTGGAAGGCCAGCAGCTGGGGCGAGGTAAAGTGTGTCCGCCTCATAACCACCTCATACCCGCCTCATACCCACCTGTAGCACAGCTCCCTCCACACATCACCCCCCCTCATACCCGTAAAGTCTGCCCACCTCATCCCCGCCTCATACCCGTAAAATCTGCCCGCCTCATACCCGCCTGTCCTGCAGCACAGCTCCCTGCACACATCACCCACCCTCATACCCGCCTGTCCTGCAGCACAGCTCCCTGCACACATCACCCACCCTCATACCCGCCTGTCCTGTAGCACAGCTCCCTGTAGCACAGCTCCCTCCACACATCACCCCTCCTCATACCCACCTGTAGCACAGCTCCCTCCACACATCACCCCCTCCTGTACCCACCAGCACCCTCCACACACCCCCACCTCTCCTACCCATACCCACCTGTAGCACCCCTCCTCATACCCACCTGTAGCACAGCTCCCTCCACACATCACCCCACCTCTGCTGATACCCACCTGTAGCACAGCTCCATGTAGCACAGCTCCCTCCACACATCACCCCTCCTCATACCCACCTGTAGCACAGCTCCCTCCACACATCACCCCCCTCTGCTGGCACCCACCTTCAGCTGGTGCAGCTCCCTCCACACCACCCCCTCCTCCTTACCCACCTTAGCACAGCTCCTTTGATTTTCAGCATGTGCTGCCAGTTTCTGTGTATGTACACCACCTTGTGTGTTTTTAGCATGTTGGTATGTGTGTGTGTGTATGTTGGTGCATGTGTGCGTGCATGTGTGTGCTTGTCTTGTGATGTGTGTGCACGTGTGTGTGTGTGTGCACATGCGTGCGTGTGTGTGTGTGTGTGACCCAGATGTCTCAATACTTTAAAACTGTCTGCTTTCATCATCTTTGACGGCCATGTTCTGCTGCTCATCAGATTAGGGGCTACATGTGCTCTGATGGATAGCATTCCTTCTGGCTCTTCAGAAGGGCCCAGTGTTGGCAGGATTTGTGTGTGTGTGTGTGTGTGTGTGTGTGTGTGTGTGTGTGTGTGTGTGTGAGAGAGATGTTGTCCTCTCTTTCATCTACTCAGTCGGTAAGGTTAACCCTAGTCAGCATGCTTCAGCGTTTCTCTCTCTCTTTCTCTCTCTCTCTCTCTCTCTCTCTCCCTTTTCTCTCTCTCTCTCTCTCTCTCTCTCTCTCTCTCTCTCTCTCTCTCTCTTTTCGCTCTCCTTTCCACCCGTCCATGACAATGGGAAACATGTGTCAGGAGCTTCTCTGTATGTCTTGCCAGCAAGACAGAATCTACTTACCCTATCAGGCTAGACAGGCATCCCAGAATGCATCTGAACATCTGGACAGCCCACTATGCCGTCTTGGCACAGAGACTGAAACAAGACACACACACACACACAAATATGCACACACACACACACACACACACACACACACACACACACACACACACACATACAAATATGCACATACCACAGAGAGATACACACGACACACACACACAAACAAATAAAACCATTAACATGTGATGCCATCCTGGGTAAGCTTGGACCTCAATGTTTTTAATTTTCTCTCTCTAAAAACTGCACGTAGAACCCAGCATTTGTAGTCTGTGTGGTACAATGTGCTCCTGGTGCACACATGGATGTAGTATCTGGACATGAGGAAGTATCTGTCAGACAGGAAGGTTCAAATAAGTTCATGCTCCAAACAGAACAATATGACATTAACCAATCAAGCATTTTCCCCTTGAGATTATCTAGAGATAATGGGGCTAAAATGTTTCAGCGATGTTTTACAACTTTTTACATTTTCAGAAGTGTGATTCTTATAGTTGGTATTTTTATTAAATATGTCTAGGGTTTATAAATGTGTACAAGTGTCACATTTTAACTGTTTAAGTTTGCTTAAAGCAGCACTATGCAAATGTTGGTCTAAAACTGCTTAGCTCGCTACCTAAAATGCATGCAAACCCCAGAGCCTTATTAGCGCTGGTAGAAGCTTGCTGGCAAGCGGACTGGAGTCTCTGATTGTATATTTAGAAATCTCTTGCTCTCTTGCACTGTGTTCCTACCAGTATTTCCTATACATTGACTTATTTGTGGCGGCCCACCACAATATCAACATTGACCACCACACAATGATTTTCCAGGTTGTACTAAATTGTACTTAAATCTGGTTAGCATCATAACCACGCTGCGCTAATTTGTTAAAAACTGTTGCATTCAAGTTAATTCTGCAAGCCTACCACCACAAATAGAATTCAATTCTATGGGAAACACTGGTTCCTACCCAAAACACAGGACTGCCTGGTGCATATCCTGGATGGCTGGTTGGAATGACGTGTATATATCATCAAAATCATTTTCAAGATGATACCAAAAGTAGTTGCCTTACAAAAGCATACCTCAAAAGCAGCGTATTGTTGCATAGTTTTAACTTTAACATTATGCATATGCACTTTTGCTACCAGCCACAAAGTCCCTTGATTGCGTTATATTGAACACAGGTGGTGGGTGCTATTTGGTAAATCTCAACAGACACAATTCACCACGAAATCTCATGTGGCATACTGTAGTAATCAACTGTTTTGAGTCAGCTTGAACCCTTTCACACGAAATCTCATGTGGCATAGTAATCAACTGTTTTGAGTCAGCTTGAACCCTTTCACACTGCCAGTAATCAACTGTTTTGAGTCAGCTTGAACCCTTTCACACTGCCAATGGCACTTGCTGTAATGCTTACAGAAGAATAGTCAAAGCCACTAGAGCTTGAAATAATGAAGTAATGTAGCAAAAATATTCATTGTTCAATATTTATATTACGTTTTAAGGGATTTAAATTTGACTACACTCACATTACATATTAGTGTACACAGTAATCATCAAATTAAATCATTTGCATAATAGGTATGCTAACTTTATGTATAACCAACAAACTTCTGAATATGGTCTAAATGAAATAAAGCAGTTCATTCAACATCATAAAGGGTACACAAAAAAGAATACTTCTGGTGTCATGAATATTGCTTATGATATACTGCAGGAGTGATTTGGTCTGCTGTGGGTGTCATGAATATTGCTTATGATATACTGCAGGAGTGATTTGGTCTGCTGTGGGTGTTTGTGATCGGTTCATATTCAAAGCAGATACTCTGGTCATTTTAATGAACAAATATGCAAAACAGGGCTGATTTGACTAGGGCTGATTGGGGCACATGATATCCAGACAAAATTCATATGCACAATTGCACATACAGACATTTCCGCACAGTTCAAGAGTTATTTTGGCAGAGAAGTAATCCCTGTAACGTTGGATTTTTTAAACCAGCCAATCCATAGTGAATCAGAAACATTTGTCTCAAACATTCAAACCCCAAATTCTGCATCATCCTCGATTCTGCATTTATCTGCATGTTCACACATACTGATCTACGTCTCAACCTTTATGGGGAGAAAACATCAGTTACAGTAACAACTACCATCAATTTCGGTACTCCAGATGAAATGGGGAAGATGATGTTCAGACTGTACCTTAGCATGTTATGTTAGATGATGTGGAGAAACCTAAAATATATATCCACCGTTATTACCACAGTTATTACTACCAGTGACTTCTAAAAGTATTTGCTTAGTCTGAAATTATATCCATCCATCTTTATTTTTTACATTGTTAAAGGAGCAATAGAACATCGCTGTTAAATCTGGTCTTACCTGAAGAATTCTGATTGCCTTCTAACCAAGGTATGGGTAAACCAATGGGTTAGTGAGAGGAAACTAAGTCATGGCGACCTTCTTTTAGGTCCTTGGCATCCCACTGGCCTGTTAAAATGTGGTCTTTATCAATCTGTGGGTTTGAGCCTATGCATTTAATAACTGGGGTCTGGGGTTGTGGCTGTGGTTTGATCAAACAAGGCAGAGAACAACCCCTGAACTCAGTCACTCGCCCCTGGACTCAGTCACTCGCTCCTCTACTCCCTCTTTTGGTCTTGAGCATGCTGGATTCATTTTGCATACTATTTATTCCCTTCTCATCACATAGTAATTTTCACTAAGAGCCTTTGAATGGAAGTAAATCATTGTAATTTGCCTTTCATAAACAAGTTATACATTTGCCTTTCCCTGGTTATGATACACATTAAGGAAGTCTTACCATCTGTGACAAAAGCTTGTTTTCCACTGCATATTGCCTTTACAAGAAGTGTTACAGTGTGGCACTGATTTATTTTATCTACATTTCTAAAGGCTCTTTATTTGGGAACTGAAATTGAAAACTGATGTTGTGGTGTGAGATGTGTCTGCATAGTATGCGTTAAGATAGGCAAATAACCAATTGATTTTTGTATCACTGCTAACAATATGTGGAATAATTTGCATTATGCAGACTACATGGCTTGGCAAAGCATCTTACATGATGCTGTCATTTTGTACATGGGGGTGGGAACTATCATCTGCACAGTATGAAATGCACATTCAAGTGCAATTTTGCCTGCCTATCATCATAGAGAGCTCTCTTCATTTCAAAGAAAAATCTTAATCAGTTGCATGCATTGCAATTCTTGGTATTAAAATACCATGAAACCTTGTGTTAATTAAGATAATTTTAAACAGGAAAAGCATGAAATGTGTTACGCAACATTCGAAATCTGAAACACATGCATTGATGTAGTCTAAACGCACACAAGCAATGTCGGATTATTCACTCTACACATAGTTCACCTTACACACGTTATATTAATACTTAATTAATACTTTGAGTATGTATCTCTGCTTTGGATCTTTTAATGAAAACAATAGTCTAGACTAATGTTTTGACAATAAATGGCAAACCCTGTTCCTGACATGATTCTCATAACCAAACGAAACGTTGCCTGTGACGAAACTGAAATCAAATTAACTCCAAGTACATTATATAGGCCATATACGCTATTTAAGCCTGTTGATATTTGCAGGTTAAATGTGTCCTTAACGGAGCTGTACTTACCTTGTTTTAACGCTTTAGTGCTCGACGACATGTGGCAACGGCATACAGCAACGAGACGTTTTCTGTCAATTTGGAGACCAACGCCGCGTGGATGAGTCGGAATGCGCAAGATTCCCAGCTCGCCCACCCTCTAGTCAGACCTGTCGTCCCGCTGATTGCCCGTCGCCGTACAGATGGAGCGTCGGAGAGTGGCGACCAGTAAGTAAAGTTTGACAGTAAGTCGAAAAATACACTTCTGCGAGCCTCTGTACACGGAGTTAGAAGCATGTCTGTTTGTGTGAGGCGGGGAACAGCACTCGCAGCGCTACTGAACCAGTGAGGTGAGCGAGGCTACTCGTAGCGAATCTTGTGCTCACTTCGCATATTTGCTGTCACGATGCCAAAGAGGCGCCTGAGCGGCAGCGCGCTTCTGCGGAAGGGATGAGGAGAAAGGCTGGCCATGATGAAAATCAGATGACTCAAGAGAATTCTCATGTCCTGCGATCCCAGACCCCTTATTATGCAGATTATTTGTTTTTCTTGTTTCACTCCAATATTCATCCATTGACAATTACAGTACAGATTAATTGCAGTGCGCTATGTCAAGATGTTTGATGGACTTAAATGCATATTGTTCGGGTTTATTCAATGTCTGCATATCATCTGCCACTACTTTCTTTAAAAGTTTATAGAGGGAAAAAATACCTTTGGGGACAGGATGAAAAAAAATCCTAAATGTTCAGGAAGCCTTAAATCTAGGTCAACAAGCAGCATGAAATCACAGTGCTCTGAAAAAGTCTAATTAGTCAAGAGCAATGCTTAGAAAATAGCGTCTCAGCAGCCCCCTTGCAGATGCTGTGAGCAGCTGGAGCCAATTACTGTTTTCGGACATTAGCTGGGTCAAGCTGCCTCTGCTCACAGAGAGTTCTCAGAGCTCCTTGTGCTTTTAAAGTGTACAGCATGTGACCCGAGTTCTGAGAAAACAGGTACAGCAGCAACCCTGTGTTTAACTCCATATGAGGAGAGAGGAACATTATGAAAGGAAGCAGCTTCAAATGAAAATGTGTCTGCAGTGCTTCTCTGACATGCTCTCTTCAAAGGTCCAGAAAGTACGGTGTTAGGAAATGTGCCCATTGGAGCCCAATGTAGTTCTATTTTGTAGCTTTTCTCATTATGATGCTAAATGCTAAAACATTCCATGTTTGTATGATACCACATAGTTCGCTCTTAAACGTCAGTGTTTGGAGCCCCGTTGTGGAGTGTTTGCACCTTGAGACATGTTGCTATGTGAATTATGTCCAGCTGGGACTACCTAAATAAAAGCTGAAGTACATCCTTGTCCTGATGACGCAAGAACCTTTCAAGGGCTTTCAAAACTTGGCATAGGTCACCCAAACTGTACGAGAGGGTGCGCATGGTCATGATTAGACCCACAACACTTAATTTTATTGGGCCCAGGGCTGTCAGCACCTTTGCGGTTTGGCGCAGCTTCAGAAGCCGTTAGGGTTCAGAGCTGCAGAAGTTTGTTTTGAAGTCACTTCTCTCTTTTTGTGCGTTGCATCAGCCTTGCGTTTGACATCACAGTAGACAGGGAGTATGCGGTGGCCACAGGTTAACTAAACACACTCAACAGAAGGCCTCTGATGATACAAACCAGTCCTCTACGAATGCCATGGGTGATTTCTGCGTGCACTCCATCAAGCACTGACACGGAACTCAGCCATGTTGTTGCTTTTATTTTTCTGTCTTGCCCTCTGTTATCCAAGAGAACGATCACAGCTGCTTTAGTTTGTCTAGCAAAACACTGGATGATCTGGGAAGACTTTCGTTTTTTTTTTTTTTTTTTTAAATGCAGTGCATCCTAGAAATTAATGAAACCATTTCAAGGTATAATGTAGGTCTATGTATGCATGATGTGACTGTTTGGATGTATAATGCATCTTAGGAATGAGAGGAAACCCTTTGAGTGTGTGATGTGATGGCCTTTGGGTTCTTTGTGATTCTCCAGTGCAGTCGGACATGTGGGTCAGGCCACCGGAGACGACCAGTGCACTGCCTGGATGACAGCGGGGAGGAGGTCCATGACATGTACTGCGTCACCCAGACCAAACCTACAGACTCTGAGGCCTGTAACACCCAGGCCTGTGAATTCATCTGGGTCACGGGGGAGTGGACAGAGGTGACCAAATCTCATCCTCTTCATGCCACACTATGCTTTGTCTGAGTTCCCCAAGAGCGTTTAGGCAGCCCTGCATTAGATGCTGTAAAATGGAACACGTTCTGTGAAGGTGTTCTTCTCTGTGTAGCATGTTTGTTTTTAAATACCTTAAGAAAAATGTGTGAGTTAGACTAGTGTGTTAGAATGAATGGAGAAAGAAACTCTCACTTGTGCTGCAGCGTGAGCAATTCTAAAAGTGTGAGAAGGGGAAAGTTCAGCTTGTTGTGTTTCTGGAAAAGAATGAAGCATTACTTTACTTAGATGCCTCGGCTACAGGGGCTACAGCGGAGTGTTCTTATAGTGTAATACTTTTAATGACTTTTTTCCAAATTCCATTTACAGCCTTGTGGTCCTCAACACCCCAGACTGTTTTGCAGTTTTTCAACTTCCCAGGGTTTTCACTGTTTTTCAACGTCCCAGATTTTTCACTGTTGTATGATTCCCTCTCTCCCTCTCATTCCAGTGCTCAGTCACCTGTGGGCAGGGATATCAGAGGAGGCTGGTCTCCTGCAGTGAGGTGCATTCTGGGAATGATAATTACGAGTACGGGCATCAGTCTTCGTCAAACTGCCCCGGGACTCCGCCAGAAAGCATCCTGGAGTGCCACGCTGAGCCCTGTCCTCCTCAAGAGGCCTGGAGGGTTGGCATGTGGGGGCCGGTAAGGGGTCCTTAATAACACACCTTCTAAACCCAAAGTGGAGCTTTATCATTTTGTGTAACCTTTTTTTTAAATACAGTGGGAACCGATCTTGTAAATTATGTTAACAACATCCAATGTTCCATGTCCACTTTAAACGTTGTTTTGTCTCCGAGTCACAAAGGGCCTGACTCATAAAGGAAGAACCTCTCAAAAGTGGTTCTTGAACATATTCTTTCACTCTAGACTACTCACTTTCCATTTGGACAAGATGTTAGAACAAGATGTCTTTTTCAGCTTTTATTAATCTTGGCCTCCAAGGTATCGGTCATCATTTAAATTGCCAGAGAGGGTTTATTACAGCCATTATTTTCTTTGAACACTACTCCTGTCTGTGTCCAGTGTTCAGTGACCTGTGGGGAGGGCTGGATGGAGCGCACGCTGCAGTGTGTAACAGCAGAAGGGGAAGCCAGCGACAGGTGTCCGGTGTCTGCCAGACCCCAGGCACGCAAGGCCTGCGGCAACCCTTCCTGTGAGTACCACTGGTGTCGCCACGCTCCACTCTGCTTCCTGCTAGACGCTAAGTGTGTTAGCACCAGCACTTGAGAAGGGGTCTTCTGAATGCGCTTTTGTCTCTCTCTCTCTCTCTCTCTCTCTCTCTCTCTCTCTCTCTCTCTCTCTCTCTCTCTCTCTCTCTCCTCTCTCTCTCTTTCTCTCTCCCTCTCCCTCTCTCTCTCTCCCCTTGCCGTAGGCCACTTGCCAAGGAGCTGCAGAGAGGCCCAGAGCTTGAGCAGCATCTTGGTGGACGGGGAACAGATACTGAGTGTGCAAGGGAAAGCAGTCAAGGTGAAAGTCCTCCTGCACACACTGCACCTCATTGTGGCCTTGCTATTTGCTCTCAGGGGCCATACAATGACTTAGTTTTCAGCTGAAAACAATGGGATCCTTGAGGGAAATGGGGAGGTTTATTTGTTGCTCTTAGTGGTGCTGTAAGCATGCCTTTGCTAATTTCAACAACATTTATTTCTACCACTGGTCTATGTGCTGAGCACACATTAAAAGTCCACTGATTTGTTTACAGTCAGAATTATATGCTGACAATTTAGTTGACGAGTATAGTCCCGGACAATTTGTTTCAAAGTAATTACATGTTAGGAGGTTAATAAGACAATGGTCATTTAAGAAACAGAATAACTTCAGTCTGTAGTATTGTGATTAGTATAATTGATATGCATGTCCATCCATTGTGTATTTCATTGCCAATTTCAGCTTTCTGTTTTAATTTTATACAACAGTTAGGTTCAGTCGAGCTATTCATTCATTTTTGATTGGACGAAAGGCACACTCGTGTCATTGCTTAATTCATTGGTGAATTAATTTGCAATTCCAACCTTTGCTGTAATTCAGAAACCACACTATCATGGTCCATTTTTCAACCATCGACAAGTTGATCCACCAATTTTGTTGCTGACTCCACAAAGCACACGAAGCTCTGATCAATGTGATTGACATGTTTTTATAGCTGGACAAAACTTTCACAGACACATGGAAATCATTTCGTAGTTCACTATTGACTTGATTGCGGCGTCCCCGAGGTTTTCTGCAGGAGTCAGCATTGAAGTGTGCCCTGTCGGAATATCTCTCCACTTGCCTCTACTTGTGTTTCCTTTTGGTTGGAATCGCATTCTCACCACACTGGAGAATGGCAGTGGTTACTGTGGTCTGTTGGGCTGGCTAGCTGGAGGTCAGTCTGTATTGAAACAGGGTGTCATCTTGCAGTGGTCTGAGCTTCCTCTGTCTTCTCTCTCACACTTCTTCTCCCCAACCCTACCTTCTTCTCCTCCTCTTCCTTCACCTCCTCCTCTTCTTCCTCCTCCTCCTCCTCCTCCTCCTCCTCCTCCTCTTCCTCCTTTTCTTCGTGTCTGTCTTCAGATCTACTGTGCTGGAATGCAGACAGATACTCCAGGGGAATACGTCACCCTGATGGCTGGCGAGGCGGAGAATTTCTCTGAGGTCTTCGGCTACAGGTACAGTAGTGGCCCTCCAGTGGACACATCCTCTCAAAGTTGAGAGCCTCTTGTGTCAGTCAAGTTGTAAAACAAAGTCCATAGAGTTCCTTTAAATGCAAATAACCCAGTCGTGTTTTTCTTTTGTGTGACACCAGGCTGATTGACCCGACTGGGTGCCCTGCCAACCTGAGCCGAAGAGAGGACTGCAGTTGCAGAAGGGACTATACGGCAGCCGGCCTCTCCACCTTCAGCAAAGTCCGACTGGACCTCAGCAAGATGCACATCATCAGTGAGTGGCCATAGCCAGACATCACGTTACATAGTGAAAGGCAATATCAAGCATTCCTCAACCTGGGCCCTATTTTTAGATCTATCTATTTTTATTCATAAATTTAGGTGACGCTTTTATCAAAAGCGACTTACAGAGACCAATAGCAGGGTCAGGCCTAGCCCAGTTTTTTACCCACTAAATGTGTTTAGGTCCAAACTTTCAGTCTCTGTCACACCTCACGACCTGGAGAATATAGTATTGTGAATTCAAAATAATGTCAGCAGTTTAAGGTACACTATGCAGGTTTAGGTATTTTTGGCTATACAGTACTGTAGAGCTCCCTCTAGAGTCGCAATATATTTATATTTTACTCTGCTGTTGTAAATAGCAAACTTCTCGTGACTTATCCCCCCTGTTCACAATGCAAATGCTTTTGTTGTGGAGGTAAAGGATTAACAACAGGCAAAAACTATCTCCAAAGAGCGATATCTGCCGGCACGGTAATGTTTCACAATTCTCGCGAGATTTGTCGGGCCGCCGTTTTTAAAGTTCCATGGCTGGTTTTCTCGGTAGCCACTCGCTACATCTATGCTGTATAGCTATGCTAGGTGAACGATTTGTCTATTACAAATTCGTTTACCATCAAATTGGCTTTGTAAAGGTTATATTACGTAAGGTGAAAATCTTGCATAGTGTACCTTTAATGTTTCCTAAAATAGCAGAAACCACTGATAAGCACCACGTCCCCCAAGTTTCACCAGACCCTCTTCTTCTCACTGTATCACTTGATGAATGAAGACATCCGGATACAAACAAATAGTGAAGAGATTTGTATGGGGTCCAGTTTAGCAATATATCTTCACCAGATTACCCTCCTTTCACTCAACACAGCTCTCAGTCTTCCCTCCAACTCAACATATGTCTAGCTACGTAAATACTACACATTCTCACTGCATCGTTTTACTTGCCATGTCATACCTCCATCTGTTGTTCATGTAACACACTTGTGTAAGTGACAGTGGAGGGGCTCCGTTGCAAACAGGATGGTCATACGGCTTTGTTTCCCGTTGCTGAGAGTGCCTGTGATGGCTGAACTGACTCTGACACGCGAACAGTTATGCTTTTGTGACGCCAAACTGCTCTGAACTAAACCCTTCCTCATATTATTGTCATTGGAGTGAGGAGACGAAGAGAATGTGAGAACTTAAACAAATACACCACACGCCAAAACTAACAGGAAATAACAGAGATGACTTGAAAGTAGGCCAGCAATACAGAGCAGTTAAAGACAGACATAGCAGGCGTTCTACAAACAACAGAGTATGGTATACATAAAAACTCACTAAAAACAAGTATCCCTTTTTGATTTGGGGTTTAGGTCGGAAACAATTGACACTGGATTTCTGGTAACATGGGTCACATGCTATTTTGAATGAAAGGCATTCTGTGTCTTGCCGAAAGTCCACATTAGTGTCAGTGACTACAGTGCTAAACACATGTTAATTGTTTTTAAAGAACAGTTGCGATTGCAAGTGTCTATTACAGATGTTGCAAGCTACCCCCTAGCATGACACAGATGGAAAAGACGATTAATCAAATCCAAGCGCGGGGTTAATCGGTCCAAGCTGACCTCAGAAGCTATAAAACAGTACACAATTAAAGGCGCCCTGACAATTAGTCGTAAATTGCACCCAAATTATGTTTGCACTCATACTCAACACTGACATACTTAGTGGCCCCAAAAGGAAAGTGGACATAGTTTCTATGGGAGGGGAATGCAAGGCCTGTTATAGAGGCTCATGTCATTACAGTGCACTCCTTAGACTTCCTGGTTTGCTGTAACATCTACTGGATCCATGGGTCCACTAATGCCCACTTTTGGTAACAATCTTGTCTGTGTCATTCAGCCACAGATTGGCAGTTTGCCGTCACGCGAGAGGGCCGCCACGTGCCGTTTGCCACTGGAGGGGACTGCTACAGCGCCGCCCGCTGTCCACAGGTGAGAACTGCGTGTCTGGTGGGAGAGCAGTGGGGTTGGCGTTGGGAGGCTGGAGGTGGGGGCCGTTAGAGGGGTGTAGTATCACTTCTTCTTAAATCCAGCCGCAGAGCCTTGGTTATAGGCTCACTGCCCCACTGCTGGCGATCTGGAGCAGACGCAGTTAGAGGCTCACTGCCCCACTGCTGGCGATCTGGAGCAGACGCAGTTAGAGGCTCACTGCCCCACTGCTGGCGATCTGGAGCAGACGCAAATGGCCTGGGGATGGAGACATCTGTCTGGCGTGGCCGGCGTACATGAGGCTCCACAGATCCTGTTAGTCTCGCGGGAGACGCGGCCAACTGGCACGCAAACTACACTATGCCCCCTTTAACTTTCTGCCCCCTCAGAGGATACTCTACTCCTCCTTTTTTCTCTCTCTCTCTTTCTCCCTCTCTCTTCCTCTCTCTTTTCCTCACTGTCTGTTTTTCTCACTCTGTCTGTTCCTCTCTTCCTCTCTTCCTTACCCATGTCTGTCTGCTTCTCTCTTTCTGTCCGACTATCTCTATTCATGTCTTCTCACTGTCTCTCCCTCTCTCTCCATCTCATCTTTCTCTCTTTTTCTCTCTTACTCTCTTCTCTTTCTGTCTCCCATAGCTTCTTTCTGTCACCCCCTTCCCCCCTACCGCCTTCTCTCTCTCTCTCTCTCTCTCTCTCTCTCTCTCTCTATCACTCTCTCTCTCCTTTTCTCTGCTATTGTGTGCACCAGTCTACACGCTCTAACTGGAGCCAGTTCTCACACTCTCTCAAGGTTTGGGGGGAATTGTGAGAGGCTGGTTATGTGTCGCCTGTTAACCCACAGCCACCCACAGCCCCATGTGCTGCCCACGTGAACGCCGCCTCAGACGGGCTGCAGACAGCAGACAGAACCGCAAGGGAAGAGCACTTAATGGAAGCCCGCTGCCCGCTCCATCCCAGAGTCATTTCAGGGGATGGGAAGCACACACATGACCCGACACTTTTGCTCTGTTTGTTATCCCTTTGAGAGTCTCACACACTTTGGGTGAAGTGGTTGAACACAAGGTGCAGGAGTGGAGGAGCATTGTATCATTCTATTTGTGCAGCGCTGCACTTCTTGAGATGTGATTATTGGCAGCTTTTGAGTTGTGACACATTTCTGGTCCTGTGGCTCCCCGGTGAGTTGCTCATAGCTGTACCAGGTGCCGAGGATTTGCTGCTCTCTACTGCCACCTGCTGGTGAGTGCACAACTTCAGCAATATCCTGTATGAATCTCCTGCTTTTTGTTTTTTTCTGCAGGGCCGCTTCAGCATCAACTTCTCAGGGACAGGCTTTCATGTGGCCGAGCAGACCAAGTGGATTTCCCATGGAAACTACGCTGTTGCAGACATACACAAGTCGCAGGTACGACACAAAACATCCTCCCCCGCAGGTATGACACAAAACATCCTCCCCCGCAGGTACGACACAAAACATCCTCCCCCGCAGGTGCGACACAAAACATCCTCCCCGCTTGTGCCCTATGACCCCTTCATCCACTGACTCAGGTTGCGGCGGATTTCAGGATGTTTATGTGGCTGTATTAAGTCTTCATCCTCACTGGAGAGACCAAGTTTAGAGTTAGATCCACCAGTCACAGACAACCTCCCCACCCCAGTCCTCCACCCCAGCCCTCCACCCCAGCCCTTCTCCAGGCCTCCACCCCAGCCCTCCACCCCAGTCCTCCACCCCAGCCCTCCACCCCAGCCCTCCACCCCAGTCCTCCACCCCAGCCCTCCACCCCAGCCCTTCTCCAGGCCTCCACCCCAGCCCTTCTCCAGGCCTCCTCCTCTCTGTTCCCCCTCCCCTTCCTCTTGGCTTCCCAGCGGGCTCTGGGCATGGGACCAAGTGCTTTTATTTTCTCCGCCTGCTTTGGCACCTTAAGGAGCCGTGTAGAAGAGCAGTATTGAGCAGCCGCAGACAACAGTCAGCCCTCCTGGTTTTGTGATGGAGATCAGCCTGGGGGCGTTTTTTGGCAGGGCGTGAGAATAAAGGATGCACCTGAAAGCAGAGTGCTCTGGAGTGGCCAGTTAACAGAAAATTGGTTGTTTTAGGTCAAGTGGCCACAGTGGGTGCTCTCTGATGAGATCATCGGGAGTTAGTGAAATGGAGAGGAGGAGGGAGGGGGTGTAATTCATTTGATACCGTGGGATCAGTTTTATATTAACACTGCATGCGTGTGTGTGAGTGTGTGTGTGTGTGTGCGTGCGTATTTGTGTTTTGTGTGTGTGTGAGTGTGTGTGTGTGTGTGTTTGTGTTTTGTGTGAATGTATGTGTGTTACGTTTCAAAGACGATGCCCTAGTGTGACTGTGAGTGTGTGTGGTCACTTGTTGCATCTCTGTAAGTGTGTGTGGTCACTTGTTGTATCTTTGAGTGTGTGTGGTCACTTGTTGTATCTCTGAGCTCCCTCTGAAGCACAGCGCTAGCTCGTTTCATGCTAAGCTACGCTATGGCGTTGAAGGTGGTCTCACAAATAAGCTGACACTTAAGATAAAGTGTTTTTTTTTGTCTCAAAAGCTTTTTCAAGCCTCTGCCTTTGATTAATTTCCTTTGAGTAATTCACTCCGAGTTTTCTCGCCGGGCCAAGTGTGATTTTAGAAGCGCATTGCAGTGAAATCCATGACAACTACTGTATTTGTTCCCCCCAAAGAAAGCGTTCCCTCACACTTCCCTATTGAATGTTTCTGTTTGAATCAGCACCTGCTACACTTGTCTCTTGAGGCGTTGGGTTGGTTTCAAAGTCTGACATTCAATTACCCTCCACCTCCAGCATACTCCTTGACCAGTGTCCACAACACTTACCCATTTTCTCTTGTTACCACAGGATGGCAGTAGAGTTACAGGAATGTGTGGTGGCTATTGCGGCAAATGCACCCCTTCAACAAGCTCTGGCCTTCTTGTGCGTGTCACATAACACAACCTCAATCCCCCAGGTGAGCTTTTGCCGTCAACACATTTATGGGGCCATTCTTAAAATCTTAAAAAAGACGAAGTTGTGCAAAGTTGTATTTTGGAATTCCTGACGCACAACCTAACAGGGCCCCATAACCCAAACACTGAGATGCCAAAACATTGAGATGCCTTTGTCTGTTAAATAAACCAAACATTGAGATGCCAAAACATTGAGATGCCTTTGTCTGTTAAATAAACCAAACATTGAGATGCCAAAACATTGAGATGCCTTTGTCTGTTAAATATTTCTCTTCATTTGGCTAATATTCTGTTTTTGTTTGTTTGTTTGTTTTTTTGTTTGTTGTATCTGACAGTGACTCCTCACCCCTCAAGTGGCCTTTCTTATCTCTCTGTGGTGCTAAAGAAACAGAAGGACTCGTCCTCTTCTGAAGAACCTCTACCCCTCCAAAACATGTACATATGTAAATTATGCTACTGTAAGTACTGTACATATGCTATGTGAATTATTTATTATACTCAACATTTATTTTTATATTGTGAAATTATTTAATTTTTTTTTTAGTTTTCTTTTTTTTTTAAAAGCAACTTGCCATTGTGCCTATCATCATGCACACGTCCACATCTGTCAGACATTGTATGTGACATAAATACACTGCCGTTCAAAAGTTCGGGGTCCAAGTTTGGGGTTTCCATTCCACTCCATTATAGACAGAATACCAGCTGAGATCAGTTGCATTGTTTTTTTTTAATCAGGGCAGCAGTTTTCAGATTACATTATGTGCTTGCATAATTTCAAGAGGGTTCTTCAGTGTTTTCTTAGTTAGCCTTTTGAAATTAAGTCAGATTAGTAAACAGAATGTGCCTTTTGGAACATTGGATGAATGGTTGCTGATAATCAGCAATGTAGATATTGCATTAAAGATCAGCCATTTCTTTCTACAACAGTCATTTACAACATTAATGATGAAAACAAGGACATTTCTAAATGACTCCAAACTTTTGAACGGTAGTATGTGTCATAACAGCACACATAGTATTTATCATACACAGCCTCGATGGCTTCTTAAGGACCTGTCCCTCCTGCCCAGTGTCAGTGGTCAGTGGTGTGGTACGTCAGTTAACATGGTTCAGGCCAGGACAATTAAAGCACATTCAGTGGTCGAGGGGTTTGTGTGCAAGCAGTCAGGCACGCGGGCCCCGTGAAGCAGTCAGGCACGCGGTCAGGCACGCGGGCCCCGTGAAGCAGGTGCTGAGGAGCTGGAGCGTGCCACGCGGGTTGATGAGGGGCGGCCGAGTGTCGAGCGCAGAGACGCAGCAGGGGAGGCGGGAGGCAGGGAGGGAGGGCACAGGTGCGTAGCCAGCACCGCCGCCATCATCATCATCATCATCCTCAACATCAGTGTGAGGCGCTCCAGATGCTTCGAACATGTGTCCATTTTCCGGTCAGGGAGGTTTGAGAAAGCGGCAGAGCACACAGATACAAATACACACACAAAAAGCACAGATGCGCGCACACACACACAGGCATACACACACATGCACAGAGACACATTCACTTTCACACACACACACACACACACACACACACACACACACACACACACACACACAGGCATACACACACATGCACAGAGACAAACTCACTTTCACACACACACACACACACACACACATACACACACACACAGCAAGGAATAACAGAGGCAGGGAGAGAGTTGGTTATGAGACTCCCTCAGCAGCTGGAAGTCAGGCTGTAGTTTTACAGTGGAAAGAGAAGATGTACTGTACAGAAGGTGCATCAGGGAGAGGGTTGGAGAGAGGATTTGTAAGTCAGGATTCTCTGCAGAAAGCATTTCTCTGAGAATGAGGGTTAGGGAATGGTTGAGGCTTGTCAGTGAAGAGCAAGGAAGTCATGTGAGATTTATTTTGGAGTCTGTTTTGTTCAGACATTGTGGGTTCCGTATTTACGTTTTGCTTGGTTGTCCGTTATGTAAGTAGTTTCAGTGAGACGTCTGTTCTGAGGAAATGTTTGGATAAAAAAAGAAAGTCATCCTTTGTGTTTGTATACAGCTGCCTCAGAGAGCTGGCTTTCATGTCAGACTGTTGTGTTACTGTGGTGGAGGAGGCCTAAAGAACTCTCTCAGTTGATGCCTTGATGAAGGCAGATCGCCCCCTGGAGGCTAGCTGGCAAACTGACAGGCCTAGACAGCAACTCAAAGCGTACACATTTGTCAGAGGAACAGTAACAGGCCTTCGCTGGAGAATAGCCATCATGTCACACCAAACGCCATGTTGAATGAGATGAAGAGAGAGAGAGTAGAAAGTGTTTGTTATTGATGACTTTGTTGTTGATGGTTTAGGACCGGAGGGTGGAGGTTTTAGTGACACTGAACACCTTCAGTTCAGTTCAGACTTAAGTTCTTGAAAGCTCTGTATAGTTTAAGGATAAGGATATGTCATTTATCATCACAATACCTCATGTCCCTTTCAGTTTTTGTCAAAAAATATTTGTATTTGTTTTGTATTGCAGTTCAAATTGCAATACAATTTCCTTTTCACAACTGTCATCACTGTCAACACTCACTCAGTTGGGTAGTGTATCAGGGTACTTTCATTTTTACATTTATGACTTTTTTTTGTGACTTTGTAGCTGTATTTTTATGAAGGATTCTAAAAGTATGTAACAATATTTGAAAGCATGAAACACTATCAAAACTGTAGCTATAGTAATCAATTCAAACATCTGCACTGCAAAAAATGAATTCTAACCAAGTGTTATTAATCTTATATTAAGATTAAAAAATCTATTTGGTATTGTTTTTAGTATGAAAAGACTTACCTAGCGCCCTCTCAAAAGAACATTTTGACTTAATTTAAGAAGACTTTGACTTATTTTAAGGAGTCTTATCAAGACAAATTTGCTCAACGCACTGGCAGACAAATTTGCTTGTTTTTAGGACAAATTTGCTTAAGGCACTGGCAGAAAAATTTGCTTGTTTTCAGGATGAGATGTCTTAAATTAAGTCAAATGTTTTCACAAGAAACCGCTAGGTAAGTCTCTTTATACTGACAACAATACTAACTAGTTTTTTTTTCTTGATATAAGATTAATAACACTTGGTTAGATTTTGTTAGATAAGCAGTTTTTGCAGTGTGGCAACATACAATAATCAGGGGTTCATTGTCAACAAGGTTGTCTGTGTGTGTGTGTGTGTGTGTGTGTGTGTGTGTGTGTGTGTGTGATGTTGGAGAAGTTTGCCTTTAAGTGTCTGACAATATAACACATAATGGGAGAGCTTAGTGAAGGACAGACAGCCATGCTGTGGGGAAACTGTTTATGTGCAGAAGATGAAGCCATATGCCTTTTAAAAAAGTGCCTCACTGCTTTCTTAAATTAGTCACTTTTTTGTTCTGCTGCACAGCAGTCATGTCTTCTGATCAGGTGTTCTGTTTCATTGGAAAACAGTCGTACCACTTCGATTCAGTATTTCAAGCACACAAAATGCTGCAGAATATTTATACATGTGTGTGTGTATAGACATAGTTGGATATAGTAGTAATAGTTGGTAATGAAGCTAATGTCAGAGACTATTGACTACCTAATGATGCTCTATAGCTAAGTATATTAATTTGCCCCCATGATTATAGTACCCCTTTTAAATGAATTATAGTTCCCCTTTTAAATTAATGGATGTTAATTTACAGGTAATCAGTTTTGTTTTCTTATTTTTTCTTTTTTTTTTTTTTTTTTTTAAAAACAGGTTGATTTGTACAGTTTAAAGTATCATATTGTGTCAATTTTGAGTCAATGGAAATTGCGAGCTGTTTTAAGTTCAACATTTGAACATTTTAAAAGGGAATAGTACACTTTAAAAAACAGTTAATGGCAGTTCTTTTAGATTTCCCATTACACAGTCAAGATCACCTTACCTTGAGTGTGCATGTGAGTTTGCAGTTTATTCATAAAGAACAATGCTCAGGTTCTAGCGATAATAAAGGGAGGGTTGGTTACATTACTTTCTCAATGTCAACATGTGTCCTGTTTATCATGCAGTATTTCTATGCCATATTATTATTGAGATTATAGGACTATTTCTTCAATTGTGTTTCATTACATAATGATGTAATATAGGTCTATCAGGTTTTTATGCACATGCATTTGAAGCATCTGATATATTTATTTTATGTATTGGTGTATATAGATTATTAATGTTATTGTGTATTTTCAGTCACATCCTTTAAAGAAGTGCTTTTTGTTGGCCTTTCACTATATGCTGTCTATTTCAAACTGTGTAAATGTTTCTATTTAAACCATTTCATAAGGACATAAATGTCAGAAAGCGTTTTTAAGTGTATGATTTATGTATGGGATCAAATAAGGGACAGCGAGAGAAGAAATAAACTGACCTTGGCAGAGCCTATTTCTTTTCTAATGTGTTCTCTCGACGCTTCCCTGGGATAATGCATTCTATTCTCGCAGACCTGACCCTGATATGCCAAAGCAGCGCATGCAGCCCTAATACCTCA
Source organism: Alosa alosa (assembly GCF_017589495.1). NCBI lineage: Eukaryota > Metazoa > Chordata > Actinopteri > Clupeiformes > Clupeidae > Alosa > Alosa alosa. Next base: position 31,205,668 of record NC_063198.1, read on the forward strand.
GCTGTGAGTGGATATTGCTCGAGACGTAAATGTCAATGTCGCTATCACTGCACCACTCACATCCAGTTCATCACGTACAGTAACTTCATCCTCTGAGTTACATTGGCCACTCAGTAACTCTTTGTTTCAGTGTCAGTTGGAAATGGAATTGTAGAATTTTTGTTTTTCTTCCAGAGATTTTTTGCTCAATTTACTCTAGAAACCAGATCAGTTGGGATGAATACTGTTATTATCTTCAAAAATATTACTTCAAGGAAATAAGTGTATCATTGGTTTAAAATTCACTCAGTTGAAAAAGATTTTTGCAATTTTGCAGGACTTTCTGTCTGTGTCCCTAATTCTCCAAACAGTTATGAAATTTTGTCGGTGTAACTCCTTTGTGAAATAATAGGGCCACTTTTTTCGTGCAACAGCCAGTAGTACCATTGGTCTCTCATGCTGCTGTTTTCCTGTCATTCCTTATTCACATAGAAGCACTTTTTCGAATATTTAAATAATGTTGTGACTGGGGGGCAATATGAATATGCATTTCACAAGTGGCATGCTGTGGTGCTAGCTAGGGCCAGTAACTAATTTTGTTTTGTTTTGTTTCTAATGACACAAATAGAGCATGATGTAGACATTTGAGACACTATTGTCCATTGTTTATCTTTTAGCATTACATATCTCATCATAGCCATTGAATGGGAGGGTAACATACTGAGAAAGGGATTTAGGCTTGATGGAATCTAGCTAATGCTAGCTCATGGTTTGTCCTGTTTCAGAGGTGTTGGATGAAATACCCTGACAGGTCTGCTAGAGCCCAAGGTAACGTAACCTCAATGTGCTTTGGCTGGTGAAGGAAAATGATTTAAATCTGGGGGAAAACTGCATACCAATGGAAATAACGTTGGATGCGAATTTATCCCCTGGAAAGCTCTAGAACATTTCTCACAGCATGCCCCAGATCTGAATAAGCAGCTGAGAATACAGTTGAGGCCTCATGCACAGGGAAATTGATTTAAATTCTTGTGCGTGCTCAACAGGCAAGTGTAGTTGATGTTCTTCGGGAGGAGACATCTCCAACTGCCCATGCACAGTGGTACAAAGTATTCATTATCTGCTTTTCTGGAGGTGTATCAAGTGAATAATGTGCTCGACATGTACATGTTGGGTCTTCATGGAATCCCAGTACATTAGATTCACTGGTAAATATAAATACAATACTACTTTTCATGCAAACTTTGCTATGCGTTGTACTGCTGTCTAGGTATATAGAGAGTGGGAAGTCGAAGTTTGATATTTGTTGGTAAATTAAAAAAGTGCATAATGCTTTCATCCAAAAAAACACTATCCTAATCTATGTATAAATATTCACCTTTGTTGTCCTCATTACATACAGATGCACTGTTTGTCAAAAACCCTGCCCCATATTCAACCCACGTAAAGTTTGGGAAAAGCAGATCTATCTTAAGCTATTGCACTTATGAAATAGCACCGGGTTCATACCAGAGTAGGCTTCTGCGATCATACCGGAGTAGGCTTCTGCGATCTTCTCCTGTGTGCTTTTATTAGATCAGCAGGTAAATGTGTGCCAGGACGTCAGCAGGAGTAACAGTGAACCACCTGTGATGCCACTCTGCCCTGGGGGCATGAGGCATCATCACAGAGGGCCGCTGTTACCCAGGGGCCTCTGCCATGCTGAGCTAAGTAGTGCTGAATATAGTAGGCGATGTTATGCATTTTTTAAAAGCCACCAACCAAACTGTGTGCTTTGGCTTGACTACAAGGGTTATGTACACAAACTTAGACTTGTGTAGTAGAAGCAGCTTCCCAACAATTGGAAAATATATATCACATGGAGAAAAACACACAAACACACACACACACCAAAGTATTGTGAGTGTATACCTCTGTTGATTAGGCCCATCAAACACATTCCACAACCTTTTCCAGGAACATTGAAAAGATAGACTCCCTTTAGAGAAGTTTCTTCTAAGGGTTGGTGTTCACATCATGCCTACCATAGCGGAATGCCACATCATTAGAAGGAGCCATGCATGCTGTTTAAAATGAGATAAGGGGCGTGTAAAGCTGGGAGGTCAATGGATTCAGTCCGCATGGCAGTGCGTCGAATTAGATAACAGAGTCCTAGAATGTCTGTCATTCTTTCCAAAGGATGACATGAGGGACAGTTTTAAATGGTGATGGGAAAGGATAAAGTGACTTCAGAACTGGGGCCATGGTGATTTTCATTCCGTTTCGTAATTTAGATAAGTCATCTCACTACACACAATGCAATTGTTTCTCTCTCTCTCTCGCTCCCACTTTCAGCAAATGTATAACTCTCTTCTACAGAAATAGTTAAAACTTCTGCTGCTGTGGCCAACGCAATTGTTTTTTTTAGCAGGACATTTGAATGGATTTCCAATCAGAAGGAGATGCAAATACATCACATAGCAATCATGTGCTACTTTAGATCCAAGACCTGTTTACTCTCCGAGACGACTTCATCCGTGCTGACAGTTAGATTATCAGTTCAAATCATCAGCTGTGGCCAGTTCGATGGGATACTCATTCCATTTGCCTATGAAAAACTCTCCACAGAGAAAGAGTGGCCTCAGCAGTGGAGTTCAGCATTCACTGGACTGCGTAGAGCCTGTGCTGGTTAGATAGATAGATAGATAGATAGATACTTTATTGATCCCCAGGGGAAATTCAAGAATCCTATACATCCTATTACATTATCCACATTATACATTCCTATTAGGTTATCCTATACATCTCTTGAAAGCTTCACACTGGAGCCAGCAAAAGAATAGAGTGACTCTGATAGGCCTCTTAATCAAATGCTGCGCTCCACAGCCTGATGGACAGCATCCCGAGCCCACAGGCTGCTATTACCGCCCAGCGTTTACACTGCGGCTTAAACAAGCTTGTTTTTACCAGCGTGTTGAATGACCCATCCCGTCTCTAAGAATGGCCACTGTTGATTTAATTTGAAGATACATCCATTTGGGGGCGATGGTAGAGGCCTGGTCTTTCAAGCCTATAAACAGAAGCACTCCCTCTGGACATTCGGTTGCAGTCCTGCTGTTCCCTCAGATAGTCCCCTACGAGGTGTGAAGCAGCCAAAGCTGTGTGGAAACAGCGCTAGTTTTAGAAAAGCTCTGCAGCCTCCCCTTCCTCTCTCATTACTTAATGCCATGCACTTCATCTTCAAGCTCCTTGGCTGCTTTTCTTTTTAAATGTATCTTACTGCAGGGCCGTTTCTCTCAGCTCTTATTTCTACTTCTGTAACTCTCATTCTCTCTTTCTACTGCTCTCTCTCTCTCTCCCCCTCTCTTTCTTGTAGGAGGGCCTTGGACTGAACTTGGACTGAAATCTTTGGGAAAGAGTGAGGGCTCTATTGATTAGTTGAATGGAGTAATTATCTGTCATAGCTCAGTCTTGCTGTCAATGTATCTGATCCATAGGACAAAAGTTGATTGAGAAATTCAGTTCCTGAAACTCAATTTAGTTCAGAAAAGATTCAATTAAATCTGGATAGTGATTTATTGAGGAATGAGAAGTATTTCAACAACACGGTGTGACAAGTAAGGCTACAGCTTTTTTTCTTTCAGCAGGAAAAATAGCCCACACACGTTCTTTAAAAATATAAATAGAGGTTTATAGGGATACTATTTTAAGTTGCGATATAGCTTATTCACTCTTTATCTTTCTGTCACAACTTTTAAGTGTGTATTTATCTCGACAATAATGCCATTGGCTGAAATTCGATGGGGTGGAGTCAGCCCATCCGGAAGTGCAGCCTCTCATTCATTCATTAATGAAAGCGTAATAATAGGGCAGTTAGTGATTGTGTAGAGACCAGCGCCGCTCCGAGGAATTGCATACGAATGTGCACGGAGTGGCTTTTCTCATCTGTTGTCCTGGTGTAAATTTCGTACGCTGGCATGTTCTCTCGTAGCTCCAAAAAGAGACAAATCAGCCAAAAGGTGAGTGAAGCCGGTTGAGTCTGTGTTTTTGAAAATACCTGCACACCACCAGTGAAACAAACAGCACGCTAAACGCCTCTGGTTAAAAATATAAGATAATTGTGTTGTAGACTGGTTCAAATAAGTTTCAGGTGAAATCATGTTGTTCTCGTTTACTCGTTTTTATTTATCATTTCCATAAGTATGTAGAAGACGGTTGATAGGTTACGTTGAAATAGGCTGCAGTAGTCTTGGTTTGCAAGTGTTCCATGAACAGCAGAAACTGAAGTTAACACCAGGCATTCGTCTTGTCATCATTATCACCCTGTGATATTTACCCAGTTTGAGAGTTTCAGTTGTAGGTTAACATCGGCTGCTGTAGTTGTGTAACTAGTTGTCCTCTCTGGATATTTTGTAAATAAATAATTTATTACACGTGTTGTAATGCAATATAAATGAGTGATGCAGGTTTCAAAGTTCTGTCAGAGTGACTTTAAGGGACACCACTGGTGTTTGTGTAACTAAACTGTCCAATAAGCAAATAATAAAACGCTTAAGCTTTATACACATTGTTGCATGTCTACAGTCATGAGCGTATATACGTATTTGAGCCTCATATCCATCAAACATCATATCCAGTGTCAATTGCTTAGCACCATTATAGACTTGTCTTAGAAACCGTTATTAGTTATATTATTGTTTATATAGATAAGGTAAGTATCTTATTAATTATGATGGGTATATATACGTATGTGTTCTTATGTGTTTAGCACATATTTCTGTCACTAGAGATCGTATTACCGGACTCATGTTACACCTCTGAAATTGTGTTCATGTCAGCATATCCAAGGCACCCACAGTCACTGCTGGATATTATCTAAGTTTTCATTTAGCTCTCCCTCGCCCCACCTCACCCCCCCCCCCATCACTCTCTCTGCATCCTTTGCAGATCAGCTCACTGGATGACCCAGAGAGAGGACAGCCCTGTAATGCATGTGGGGATCAGTGCCCAGGCTTCACCCTGCACAAATGGAGGTAGAGTGGCTCTCCCATTCTGCATCAGTCCTTGTTGTATTTGACGTGCTTGTCATACACTGCTCTCCGGCAGAGAATAACAGTACCAGCAACAGACTAAGCTATAAAAACAGGGGATATATTCTGCTCATTTAGGGTTTTCCCCACCAAAAAGCTGTGTGAGCTGTCTCTGTATCCGAGGCCATCTGTTGAAAGAGGGGAGTCATCCCTAATGTTAAAGTGCTCTCTATTTATAATATTTTGTCATTGAAGTTTATCTTCAGTTGGTCAATTATGGCTGGATTATTGTTGCTTTGGCACTAAGGAAAGTATGGGAGGATTGTTGTGCAGAGAAAAATGGAACAAAGTACGAAACATGCCTATTGCATGTAGTGTTAATCAGCATTGCCTGTTGCATGTAGTATTAATCAGCATTGTCTGTTTTGAAAACACATCTCTGCCTTTCTTATTTATGGACCCTTTCAAGAGAGTTCCATTATCAGCATCATAGTTGGCCCCACAAGACTTCCTTTTTAACATTCCATATGTTATCTTAATGCAGAGGAAGTAGATTGGGAACCAAATAGAACGTTCAAGCATTGTTTTTGTTTTTATTGTTGAAAGGGTCTATACTTACACGGATCTTCAGAGTGCTGCAAAACGTTCCATTCACATGAATGGGCCTTCCCAACGTTCGGGCCTATGTTAAATCTACATAAATCACCGGCAAAGCATTTAATCACCGCTGTCAATGGCAACAGGTTTTGTGCTTCTGATTAATGTCTTTCATATCACTACGCAAGGACTGGAACTTCATTCAAACGTGAAAGCAGACGGTTGATCAGCAGCTGTGTTCTAAAGAATGTTTGATTCAAGTTCAGCAGCGTGTGTTGCGAACTAGGCCTATTTGTTTCTCAGCAAATGCCACGATGAACGGTAAAAAATAGGCTAGGTTATGTAAGCTAAAGTCATATCGTGGGGAGTTTATTATTTCGTTTTGGCAAGTAGCCGTATAATAAGCGGGATAATGTATAGAACGCCGGTCATTACTGTGAAAATAAGTCCCTTCAGTGGCGGAACAAGGCAGCTTGGCGTCGGGGTCCGGTTCGCCCTGTCGGGACTTATTTTCCCAGTAATGACCGGCGTTCTATACATTATCCCTTACTTAAGAAACTCCCTCCTTGTGCTTTTTCTGAGCATTGGCCCAGGTCAAGTCTGAGTAGGGTGGGAGGAGGACTGTGGCCATCAGGGCCTCCATTGCTGTAAACTATTACGTGGCAACAGGCAGCCCAGGAATGCGCCTTTAATTATGGACAGCACCACAATAAAACCAGCCTCTCTCCCAATGAACTCTCAGCAGACGTTGCCCATAGACAACCACTGGAAAGACCCCTTTGTCTGTTGAATAGTTAGGTTTAATGTTTAAAGGGGGTTTATGACTTTAAAAACATTCTGGCACTCAAACCTTAAGGTTTATTTTAAGCATGCATGAAAAAGAAAGGCCTGACGTTTGAGTTAGTTCTAATAGGCTTCCCTAGAGAGCGGCTTGTTTGGTTTGATGTGGTATTTGCCCGTCATCTGACCCTTTGATACTGACTGCGGACCAATCTCGGGAGGCAGGTGTGCACATAGTGTGTCGGCCAAGCGCTTGTTAACCAGTTGTCCCCATGGAGATGGACAGTTACAGAACAAACAAAAGATCTGTGACACACAAACACACACAAACTGCTGGAACCAAGGCAACTACACTACATGTTAGCTACCGCAAATGTGTTGCACCATAACTGGTATTGCTTTAATTGATAAATTGAAAGAAAAAATGTCAGCATCCCAGTGTGAATTGATTTTAAATGTAGGCTTGCATCTCTCTAAAGGCAGCTTTCTCTTCCAAGCATCTGCTCAAGTTTTGTTCTACCAGACACGCATCTTTGATTAATAATTTTTTTTAAAAATGATAATACTCCGTGGCCCATTGTTTGTTGAGATTTATTGGTGATTCTTTGGAACCGCCTGCTGTTAGCCATTTTCTGTTCAAGCACCTGCTCTGTCTCTTTCTCTCTCTATCTCCCTTTCTCTCTATCTCCCGGGTCATCCTGTTTGTCTTGTAAGTGACTGCAAAGTGTCAGACAAGCTCCAGAACACCTCCATGTTTGCTTGCTACAGAGAGCTCTCCCTCCCTCACTCCCTCTCTTGAATTCATCATGGAATGTTCGAACCTTACATTGTGACGGAGTAGAATCTTCTGTTCAAAACTCCCCTGCTGAAGGGTTGAATGGAGCCTGGCTGGGGAGAAGGGTGTTTTTAGAGGCCATTTTAAACCCTGGATGAATAAGTTAAAGTAAAGGCATGTGGTGGAGCCCCAAGACCTGCTTTCGACAGCTGTGTGTCTGAGCTGTACGTCTGTAAAATATTCATGCACTTGGAAATATTTAAGAGATATCCGCAGTAGTAGAGGCCAACACAGAACCCCCCCACACACACACACACACAGACTACCACTGCCCCGTACCTTCTAACTTATCCTGTAAAGTCAGCCCAGAGGTTTCCAGGGTTCTGAAAACAGCGAGAAGAGAGAGGAGACCAGGGAAGAAATAAATCCTCCACACACACACACACACACACACACAAAAACCCTCTACATTATCCTCTTGTCTAAAGCCAGCAGAGGGGTATCCAGTGGATTCCGAGGGATGGGCTTGTATTGTAGTACTTTGTCTGGTGCTCAGGTTGTTGTTCTCCTGCTGTGCCGTTCCTGGTCAGTGGGGGCCTCAGCCAAGAGGACTGTGCTGTAGACTGTGCTGTGGAAACCGTGTGTGCTGCTCAGTGGTTCTGAAACAGCAGGAAGAGCGTGGAGAGGGAAGACAAACTAACTTTTCTCTTTTCAACACTTGTTTTCAGCCGATCGGATTTCACTGCTGCTGCAAGCTGCACAGAGTGATCACATAAACATCTACTACATTACATTACATTCGGCTGACGCATTTTTAACATACACTGGGCCTGTTAAATCACATTCATAATGGACAGCGTAATTCACAGTGCTGGCCTGTCCCTTTAGGTGGTCTGCAGAATCGGTTTGTTTTGACCGCCTGACTCGAACAGCGAGGTGAATTTGTGGTCGTTGAGGTAGAATTGTAATCACCCAATTTCTCAGCTTACTACAGCCTTCCCATCTCAGCTCAACCTGAACCAGCAAGACGGCAACAAGGGGGGAAGCAGTCGAGTGGATTTCACTTGCGCAACATGCTCCCTCTGAATTATTTATGCTAGCCGTCGGCTTGATTGATTTTCCCCTTGCTAATGAGACTCATTACACTCCCTATTAACATTGGCGGTGTGATAGTTTGCCATCCGATCAGCCCCGATCGCGTGACCCACTTAACTCGCGGCCGGTCGTTGTTAAACCTGGCCCTGGGTATCGGACTCCTTTGTCAGTACGCGTGGGGCGAACTAATAACAAGCGCGGGGCGACTCAAGTCCCAGCACTTGTTTTCAAACACATTTCCAGGCCAAGAAAAGTGTGTGCTGTGAAAACATAGCTCAAGGTTTTTTTTTTTTTTTTAAAAAGAAAGGAGTAAAAAAAAAAGCAGGTGAAAGAAGAAAAATTCTTCCACGGCCTCCACGCATCAGCTATGCACAGCAGCACTTTACAGTACTCCTGGAGGACCCGTGTGCTTTGCAGTGGGGGGGTTAGACAATGGCCTCTCTTGTGTGCTGCTGAAACACTAGCTGGAGTAATAGCAAAGACCGGAGCACTGAAGGGAAGAGAGGAGGCAGGGAGGGTGCAGAGTACAGGTGGGGGCTGGTGTGTGTGTGTGTGTGTGTGTGTGTGTGTGTGTGTGTGTGTGTGTGTGTGTGTGTGTGTGGTGTGTGTGTGTGTGTGTGTGTGTGTGTGTGTGTGTGTGTGTGTGTGTGTGTGTGTGTGTGTGTGTGTGTGTGTGTGTTGGATAGAGGCTGTGTAAGCCTTGCTTGGCTATGCTGAGGAGGCACTGACGTCTGTCCCCAGCGTAACCCGATCGGATCTGCATAACACAGGCCGAGCGGCTTGGCCATTCAGCGCGTTAACAGGCAGGCCCGGTCCAATAAATCCGTCAGGACGCCTCTGGCATATGAATGGGCTTTCAAGGAGCGCACCCTTTTCACTCCCCACAGAATGAGAGGCCGGCGGTGGTGAGTGGGTGGGAAAAACACTGGTGGTCAAGGCCCCACAATAGAGGGGCCAAGGAATTACAGCTGCCCATTCCCCCTGCGTTTGCAAT
>NC_063198.1:31217396-31257396 GCF_017589495.1 Alosa alosa
CCTCAAGAACATTTGCTCAGCGAGAACAAACAATGGCTTCCAATCCCAGGGCCTCATTGGCATGCGGAGGCACCCTGAGCCGCCTCTAGTCGAGCGTTTTGCTCTTGAGAATGGCCACAAAGAGGCTGTGTTGACTCTGGACGGCGCACTGGCCTCTCGGTTGCCGCGCACACAGGGAGTGGGATGGACAGCAGCCTGCCAGAACTGAACACAATCAGCTGGGAGCCCCGGTCCAGTGAAGCGACGGAAGGGGACCGGAGTGGACGGACGTGCCAAGGGGCCCAGAGGGAGCACAGAGCTCTCCAGAGCCGCACACGTCAAGGCTGTTCATATGTAGTATAGTGTCGTATAACACCTCCATTTATCTCCCATTTTGTCCAAAAATTCTAAAACAATGATGTTTTTCAAAGCTTCAAAATAACATTTGATAAATGAACCTTACATTTTTGAATTATTAAAAAACATTGTTGTTTTAGAATTTTCGGACAAAATGGGTGATAAATGGAGGTGTTACGATACCAGCCACACACGTCCAGGCAGTTCATATATAGTATAGTATAAGTCTATATACTCTTTTGATCCTGTGAGGGAAACTTGGTCTCTGCATTTATCCCAATCTGTGAATTAGTGAAACACACACAGCACACAGTGAACACACAGTGAGGTGAAGCACACAGTAACCCAGAGCAGTGAGCTGCCTGCTATAGCGGCGCTTGGGGAGCAGTGAGCTGCCTGCTACAGCGGCGCTCGGGGAGCAGTGAGGGGTTAGGTGCCTTGCTCAACCACTCCCCCCGCCCACATTTTGGGCTGCCCCAAAACCATATACAGTAACCCACTTCTCACATTTCTCTCTGTGTGTGTGGTTGTGTGTTTGGTTGTGTGTGTGTTTGGTTGTGTGTGTGTGGTTGTGTGTGTGTGTGTGTGTGGTAGTGTGTGGGGTTGTGTGTGTGGGTTGAGGTTGGGTTGTGTATGTGGTTTTGTGAGATGTTGCTGTGTGTGTGTGTGTGTGTGTGTGTGTGTGTGTGTGTGTTTGCAGGTGTGTGTGGCCCAAGGGCAATTAAATGGCATCACCACTACCTATGTAAGCCTTGTAGTTACTTTGTTTCTCTATCATTGTCTATTATTATTATTATTATTATTATTATTATTGTGTAGACAGTGTGTTTATAGTATTACTGTAGAAACACTACTTTGTCAGCAGGGGCCTCCCCTAAAGCTGAAAGTAAATATAATATATGTATATAATGGGCATATCTCACAGTGTCATTTGCATTCTAATTCTGACCAGTGTTAGATGCAGTGGCGGGTCCACGGACGTCTTTATTGCTGATCACACATCTATGTATTCTTATCACAGACAGGAAATTTATGTTTTCTTTTTAGTACAGAATTACACCTTGTCTTTTCCTATCATGACTACAGATAGCTCTTTGAACCCTGACTCTGTGTTAGCATAAAGGCTCCATATGGGAAGCATATATTTATGTTCTTTAGATGTGCTATCTTGGACTCTCCTGGCCAGGTGCTACGGCTCTTTTATTACAGGGCAGGAGCAGATTGAAATCAGGAGATCATCTTTAAACAGCAGTGCCGATGCTGGGCTCAGGAGTAGTGTGAAAACACAGTCTTATCAGACAGGCAGTGTATGATGAACCTATGCGATGGGGCTTCATAACATAATAATATAATAATAATATAATAATAATAATAATAATAATAATATGCTGGAAGAGCAAACACATCTAGCTATCTATTGAATCAAAGGCAGAAGACAAAGCCTGCATATGAAAAAGGGAATATGCAATGATGCCAGAAGACCATGTGGCTCACCACATAACGGGCACTTTGCTGTGTGTGGGTAAAACCTAGCCCTAGACTAAAAGCGTTCCCTCAATGGGGAATTTCCATTATTCCCTTTTAGTGCAGGACCAGGCTTATTCCATATACAGGAAACTGGCCCTATAAGATTAACCTCATTTCATTTGGGAGAGGGGCACTGAGTGGACTCCACATTCGTTATCCCCTCTACATATTGCTGCATCCGCCTGCGAGTCTTGGCTGGAAAGAGATGCTGTCTTTGTCTTTGGCAGCTCTGTCAGGCAGCAGTGAGGGCTGGTGGGAGATGGAGAGAGAGGTAGAGAGAGAGGTAAAGAGAAGGGGAGAGAGGGGGAGAGAGAAGGAGGGGAGAGAGAGAGAGAGAGAGAGGGGGAGAGAGAGAAGGGTCGGGGAGAGAGAGAGAGAGTGGTAGGGGAGAGAGAAGGGTCAGGGAGGGCGGAGGAGCCCCCTCTGCAGCTGTGGCTTGCTCAGGTGTGAAATGAAGATGGGCACAGGTATTCTTCACTGTCAAGTCCTCTCCTCTCTCTTCATTACTCCTCTCCTCCCCCTCCTCCTCCTCCTCTCCTCCTCTCCTCCTACTGCAACTGCACTCTCACCAGTGCCTCTTATGCTCTTTGGAAACAATGCTAATGTGTCATTTGTGTTAACAGAAAGTATGGGAATATGGAATATTTGGAATATACAATATGGAATGTTGCATGAACATGTTAAGGACTATGAGAAATATACATATTCGTACGAAAGTGAATTGTTGGGCAATTAGATGTACACAATGAATTGTTAAGTGTTGAACTGTCGTGCCATAAACAAGAGTGTTGTGCAAGATCTCTTTGCAGCTGCTTGTCTGAGTCCCCCAGCTTTAGCAGGAGTCATAACAGTCTCCAACTGACCTAATTAGTCTGGAGATTTCATCTCGGCCTCTGCCCTGCGAAAGAGAAACCCCCAGCGGTCCAGAGTGAGTCAGAGTCGGAGGGGCTCTGAGGGGTCCCGTCCTGGCGGGGCCTGACCGCCTGTCTGGGACTCGTGCCGCAGGGCCACCGAGGGCCGCAGACGGCTAATTCACCGCCAGTTTTTCCCCGTCACTGATCCCGGCTTTAACCAGGGCTTAGGAGGTAAAGCCGCCTTTGAACTGTCATCAGGAATAAAGAGCTACGCTGCGAGGTGGGCTTTTGTGTGTGTGTGTGTGTGTGTGTGTGTGTCTGTGTGTGTGTGTTTCTGTGTGTGTGTGTGTGTGTGTGTGTCTGTGTGTGTGTCTGTGTGTGTCTGTGTGTGTGTCTGTGTGTGTGTGAGTGGGGGGAGGGAAATACAACTGTACAGCCAGTCCCCCTGTAGGGCTTCCCATTCAGGCTCTGTGCTGTGCTGTGCTGTGCTGTTCTGTTCTGCGTGCAGCTCCAGTGAATCTGTTCCATTGCTTTACACTCAAAGACAAGCCTGTCAGGAGAGTGCTGGTGGAGGCGCAGCCTGTTTGACTGGAGTGCCACTGTACTGTGCTCCAGAGCGCTGACTGCCCACTCTGGAGCAGGAGTGGCCGAGGCTGCCTGGCGGCTCAGTGACTCTGAGGCTCCGTGGCTCAGCTCTGGGAGGTCACAGCACCGTGGGTGGAAGTCACAAATTAGCTGCTGGAGGGAGATGGTGCCATAAGATTAGCCTCCATCTCCCATCGTTCTTCCTTTCTTTTCTCACTCTCACAGCGCCTGAACCCAAGGTCAGCCGTTACTCCTGCAGGAGTCTGGCATGCAACCCTAGCCTGCGTGCAGCTGCTCTGAACCTTGATCAGATATTTGGCCTTCTTATTAAGTTAAAAGTGAAGTCTCTTTCACATCATTTAACACTGGAGTGCTGTTCAATGTGCTATTTATAGGGTGCATTTAGATGTAGTAACTCTGGATAGTGGGTGGTCAAAAGAGTATTAGCTATGCTGTGTTAGCACTCCAGTCTTACATTGGCCCTTTCCACCTTGATTACTAGGCTACATCATGGTCATTCTGTTGCGTTGCAGAGTCTCATGATCTTGTGAACAATGGAGACATGATAGACAATGGCAGACATAATATGAAAAAAATAGGAAAAAATGTTTTTGAGTGATATTTCACCTGAATTGTTCCAGGAGATTGAGAGGAGTTTCCAAGACTGGCAATGTGTTCTCTTTCTCTTTCTAGCACATCTCTCTTGTCTCTGCTCTGAGGCAGTCTGTCTGGTGGGGATGTGTGGCTGCAGGCAAGCTGGCCACTGGAGCTGCTGCTGTTGCAGGTTGTGTGTGTGTGTGTGTGTGTGTGTGTGTGTGTGTGGAGCTGGATGAAAGGGCTCTTTGAGTGTAATGAGTGCTCTGCAGCAGGGCTGCATAACGCTGTTGTCTCCAGTGGTGCCGGGCAGCAGATGCACAGCTTCTGGCCGCACCGCACCTCACCGCAGCACTGCCCTGCACACACTTGGCTTTGAGCACATTTTTTCTTTCCTTTTCTTTTTGTTCTTTTTGGCTTTCCTCTCATCCCCCCTTTCTCTCTTCATCCTTTCCCCTCATCTTATTTGATCCTCTAATCTTTGGATCTTTCATGCCCCTCACTTTTCCTTTCCCCCTTCTCTCTCTCTCTCTCTCTCTCTCTCCCTCCCTCTCTCTCTCTCTCTCTCTCTCTCTCTCTCTCTCTCTCACCCTCCCTTTCGTCCACACTCTCCTCTGCTCGGTCACTAGAGGTGTTCAAAACGGAGGACTTTGGGGAGTAGCCTGTCAGGATGCACCATTTGAAACCCTGCCTCTGGTCCTCTCTCCCCTACCCTCCTCTGGTAGCTAACAGAGCCACCTGCTCATCCTTGCAACTGTATCCCACAATCCCTACAGACATCGTCTACTGTTCAGTGTTCACACCATTTTCTGGTGTGTGTTTGTTTGTTTTGTTTGTTTGGTTTATGTGCTTGTTTGTTTTCCCCCTTTGCTACTGAGCCCGTCGTCTGTGTTGGCACTCAACATGCTAAGTAAACAGGCCCATAAGTCCGTAATGCCTTCGTTGAGCAGAGTTTGTGTTTGATGGGCATGACTGCTTTCCCACCCTCGTCTCTCTGCTCTGCTGCAAGGGCCATGGTGCTGTCGCTTTGGTTGGCTTGGATTCGCAGGGAAATAACAGCAACCTGCCAATTCAATTCCCCCAAAATGGTTGGTTGTGTTATGAGCATCAGAGGAATTGGTTTGTGCTTTAATAATCTCATCATGAGAGATGTCATCATTATCCATTAGGGTCTTCACAGTTATACACGATTCCTGCTAACTGGTATGCCTGCAATGTCTATGTTTCACCAACAGAGGACAGTATTGCTGAAGCCAAGCCACTTGTGGTGTGAACTGTTTAATGCATAATGGCTGGTGTTCCAGAGAACTCCATTCAAAGGTCACCCCAAGGATGCGCTCAACCAGTAGAGCAAAGCAGAGCGGAGCCCTGGCGTTTTAACCGAGTATGAGTTTCCCTGCTGCAAGTCTGCTCCATACTTCCCATGCAGCTTTGACGGCTTTCATTTAATCATGCAGGAGGGCGTTCAGCAAGGGAGGAGTGGGGTTGTGCTTATTAATGAGTGATGAGGATCCGCCGCTGCTGGGACTCTGATCCGGTCACAGCTCACCGGAGCCCAGCGCGTGACCCTCCCCTTGGGTCGAGCTGCAGCCCGGGAGACCGAGAGGAGAGCCAGAGGGCTGTTTGTGTCTTCTGCCTGCAGCAGGAGTGTGTCAAGGCTACTGGGCTAACGTGCGATCAGCAGGCATTGTGCCAAGCAGACAAATGGAGAGAGTGTAATGACGTACCTGTGTGTGTGTGTGTGTGTGTGTGTGTATGTGTGTGTGTATGTGTGTGTGTGTGTGTGTGTGTATGTGTGTGTGTGTATGGGGGGATATGTTTGTCCATATATTTCTGTGTGTGTCTGTGTCTGTGTGGATGGCCATGAATCAGGAAAGCTCTGTTTTACGGATGAAAGGAGAGGCAACTCTGCTCCCTCGGTTGCTGCCTATCAATCCATCTAGAGAGAGGGAGAGGGGGAGAGAGAGAGAGAGAGAGAGAGGGCAGGAAATGGACTTTAAAAGGAGGCCTGAAACTGTTCCAGCTTCCTGCGATCAGAGACCGCACACAGGAACAAGAAAGTCCAAATGCCCTGGACCAAACTTAGCTATTGGCACTCTCTCATCTTCTCTCTTTGTGTCTCCCTCACACACACACACACACACACACATACATACATACATACATACATACATACATACATACATACATACATACATACATATATTTCTCCTTTTTTTCTGTGCACATCCATACCTTTTTATATACCATATAGTCTTTCTTTCAAGGACATGCTAGAATCCTCTCTCTCTCTTTCTTTTTTCTCTCTCTCTCTCTCTCTCTCTCTCTCTCTCTCTCTCTCTCTCTCTCCCTCTCTTTCTCTTTGTCTGTTTATATTAATACGTAACACCTTCCTGTTACCTGCAGCTGTAGAGCTGGCCTTCTCGTTTAAGTGTGTAGGCTTGTGCGTAATATCTGGTTAGAGCTGCCGCTTTACGCGTCCGCTTGGTGCTTAAAGAGCTATGCTCCTGAAATCTGAGAATGGAAGTAACCTTTAGTGAACGTACTTACATCTCACAAAACCCAACTCGCCTTTGAATACTGTGCTTTTATGATGGCAGTCCGTCCACTCCTCAATCACTTACATCCTGGTGGCTTTTAACCTTCTTTTTAAAAGGGCAAGCGCATGTGTATATTAGGCCTAGTGAGGGCTATTGGAAATTGGTTCAGGAGTTTTACGATATTGACTTTCATTGAGGTAATATGGTGTTCCACTTAAGTGTTTTAAAGGAAGTCAGATGGAAAATGGAAAATGTCCTTTGGACAGCAGGTGGCAGTGTGACTGGCCTACTGAAGGCTACAAGTGCCACACTTCTGTGGAACTCAACAAAATCATCAGCGCAGTATGTGGTCTTCAGCCAGAGAGGACCAAATCACTCGACATTTGAATTTGAACGCAATCAGCCACACTGTTTGGAGGGTGGGTAAGTGGTTGGGAGAGTGAGGGGGGTCTGTGTGTTTTTGTAAATGTACAGGTCACCACAGCAACAGCACCATTCACACTCCTCCGGTACCTTGACAACTGGCCGGAGTGGCTGACGAATGGGGTGAGAGCGGTCAAACAGCAAACAGAGCAGGTCCGTAAAGCACGACTGGACAAACAACCGAAGACACACACACACACACACACACACACACACACACACACACTGCAGACAAAACCTCCGAGTGTGTTAAGCCTGCCTGCTAAGACTCCCTGACCCTGTTGTTCTCTCTCTTAGCGTCCAGCTGGTAAGACTGCGACTGGTTGTGGGTCAGTGCCTCTGCCATGGCCTCTGGGGTTGTGTTTGCTGTACTCTACGCTGTTTTGCTGTTTTAGTCTGTGGAACAATGTAATAACAGATGAGAGCTCTGGCAGAAGTACCTCTTCAGGTGCAGGCTTAAATCATAGCTAGTCTTGTCAGATTTGTTTAGATGGCGTTTACTCCGGAGGCTTGTGGCAGTCTGTAGTCTTGCCTGATGTGCGTTTGATCCCCGCCCCTTACTGAATAGTTCAGCATTTATTTTTTTGAAAGAAAAAAAAACTTCACACACACACGTGCATTTGATCTCTTTGTGATAATACTAGGTATTAAAACATATATAGTTTCTTATATGTACATATATGCATTGCAAATGCACATAATGAAAGACAGCTGTTAACATTTAACATTTGCTTTTGTACACACACACACACACACACGCATACATACAACAGACATGGAAAGTATGCAGACGAAAGCAGTGGCCAGGACGGGCGGAGGCTGATGACTGGTTGATAGATGTATTATGATATATAGTCATTAATGTAAAATAATTACGGATGTTTTTCTGCTCTGCTGCGTTCTGTTCCCAAAGACCTCTTGCCACATCCCAGACGTGGGCAGTCCTCCAGAGACTGGACCCCTTAGTCCCACTGCCCCGTACACTGTAACCAGAGCCTCCGAGTAACTCAGGAATGAGTTTCCCTTTCGCACCGGCCACTGCTGGTGATTCATCTTTTCATGTGATATGCTTATAGCGTGCCGCATGGATAGAGTGGAATGGCCGAATATTTCTAGCGTGGTTCAACGTGGACAGATTTGCTTTGGCTGGTTCACATGTTACTTAACACCCAGAGAATGCTCGGCCCTGACTTCATGGGTCAGACTAACGTCGGTTTTAATATTCACCCCTCCCTGAGAAAGATGCTTTTTGGCATTGGACTGGGAGTGGAGATGAAGGAACGGGTCGTGGGAGATGTCTTTGTGTTGTCTGCCTGCACAGCGTCTGTGTCTGGATTAGATGACCACAGCAAGTGAAGAAAGCGCCTGTACACGGAGCGGTAGCAGACTGAGTTTGGTCCGGGCTCGGCTAAATGGAAATGAACGCCCATTACGTTCACCGTGCATCTTGTGTTGCAGTGAAGAATGCATTACACATTGTGGAATTGCCTGCTCCTGATTTGCAATCACTGAGTTTCATGTTCCAGCCCTGCGAAAGTTGATGAAGATAATGATGATGATGGTGGTGATGTTGATGAATCGTCCATTAAAAAGTCATTCCAGCACCAGATCAAACCTTTATTAACCTCAAACCACAAATCCAAGAAAAGAAAAAAAGAAGTCGTCCCCCTGTACACTCTAAAAGACAGGGCTTTTCAGGCCTTTGCTAAAGTCTTATCCCATGCTTAAGTCAAAGTCAAAGTCAAAGTCAAAGTCAGCTTTATTGTCAATTTCTTCACATGTTCCAGACATACAAAGAGATCGAAATTACGTTTCTCACTATCCCACGGTGAAGACTAGACATATTTTACCAATTTAGGTCCACAGACAAACATAACATTCAAGTAAACAAAAAAGTAAGTAAATAAGTAAATAAGAGGGCACATATAATAATGAAAAAATAAGAGCAGCAAAATTTGGTTGAAATTGTGCATAGACAGTCAATAAAATACTAGTGCAAAGTCAGGCCAATAAAAGGCTTGGGTAGTTCTGTTTGACCTAAGTAAGAAAGAAAGTGGCATAGTGGTGCAAGTTATGTAAGAGCAGCAGAAGTGTTGTGTTTTCAGGACAACAACACCAAGTTGTAAAGTGTACAAGTGTGCAAGTGGAGTAGTGCAGGCTGGCCATTTTGGGTCCAATGTCCAGGATGTTATGTAGCTGAGGGTGGGGGGGAGGAGGAGGGAGAGTTCAGCATCCTTACAGCTTGGTGTATGAAGCTGTTGGTGAGTCTGGTCGATGCGGGGGGCGCAGGCTTCTGTACCTCTTCCCAGAGGGCAGTAGATCAAACAGATTGTGGCCGGGGTGACTTGCATCACTCACAATTTTGGTGCAGCCTTGCAGGTGAGGTGGGTGGTGTAAATGTCCTTCAGGGAGGGGAGTGAAGCACCAATAATCCTTCCAGCTTTGTTCAGTGTGATGCTGCTTGAGGTGTTGTTGCCAACCGCGTACTACTTAGGGCCTCTGACAGAGGAAGTCCAGTAGCCAGTTGCAGAGGTAGGTACTGAGTCCCAGTTTGTCAAGTTTGCAGATGAGTTGTTGTGGTATTATGGTGTTGAATGCAGAACTGAAGTCTATAAACAGCAATCTCACATATGAGTCTCTTTTTCCAGGTGGGTGAGGGGCTGGGTGGAGGGCAGAGCAGATTGCATCCTCTGTAGACAGCTTGGCTCGGTATGCAAACTGGAAGGGGTCCAGGGTGGGGGAGAATGGCTTTGATATGTGACATGACAAGCCGCTCAAAGCACTTCATGATGATGGGTGTCAGTGCCACAGGGCGGTAGTCATTGAAGCAGGATGGAGCAGTTTTCTTGGCACAGGTATGATGGTGGCAGCTTTGAAACATGATGGGGCGATGGCTTGCATCAGGGGAAGTGTTAAAGATGTCTGTGAAGACCTCCTTAAAGCTCCCCTCGCAGTCCTTCAGCGCCGCGACCTGGGATGTTGTCTGGACCTGTTGCCTTCACGGGTGTTGATAGCAGCAAGTGTCCTCTTCCGCTGCTGTCGGCAGAGAGAGGCACAGGGGCTGCTCATGTAGAGGGGATGGGTCTTCTGTGGGCAGGTGCTGTTTTGTGCTTCAAAGCGAGCAAAGAAGCGGTTCAGGTTGTTGAGCAGAGGGATGTTGCTCTCACAGCTCTGTGGCGTGGGCTTGTAGTCCGTGAGGGCCTGAATGCCCTGCCATAGGCTTTGTCGCGTTCCTGCTGTCTTTGAAGTGGGTGGTTATCTTGTGAGTGTATTCCTTTTTGCTTCCTTGATGCCCGCGGGACAGGTTGGCTCTGGCTGTTTTCATGCCAGCTTCATCCCCAGCTCTGTAGGCTTTGTCTCT
This sequence comes from Alosa alosa, assembly GCF_017589495.1. NCBI lineage: Eukaryota > Metazoa > Chordata > Actinopteri > Clupeiformes > Clupeidae > Alosa > Alosa alosa. Next base: position 31,227,617 of record NC_063198.1, read on the forward strand.
GGCCCTCAGCAGCCTGAGGACATCCCCTGTCAGCCATGGCTTCCAGTTAGCCCAGTGATGATGTCTTTTTGTGTGGGTCACATCATCGATGCACTTGGTGATGTAAGAGGTTACAGTGTCCATTATACTCCTCTATGTCTGTCGGTTGTTGTAAGTGGCTGCCTGCTTAAACATTTCCCAGTCTGTTGTGTCAAAGCAGTCTTGAAGAGCATCGGAGGCTCCCTCAGGCCACACTTTTACCTGCTACGAACCCGGTTTGTTAAGCTTTACCCTTTGTCTGTATTGGGCATTAGCATAACAGTGATATGGTCTGAAAGTCCAATGTGGGGGGAGGGGTGGCTTTGTATGCCCCTTTGTGTGTAGTGTAGACCAGGTCAGGATGTTATCTCCTCTTGTTGGAAAATCAACATGCTGGTGTAGCTTTGGAAGTACAGTTTTGAGATCAGCATGGTTCAAATCTCCAGTGAAGATGGTGAAACCGTCTGGGTGTGCTGTCTGTTGTTCACTGACAGCCTGGTACAGTTCACTAAGAGCAGCGTTCTTATAAGCTGTTGTTGTTGGTAGGAGGGATGTATACTGCGACTAGCAGAATGTAGATAAATTCCCTTGGCAGGTAAAAAGGACGGCACTTTATGATCATAAACTCTGCCAGTGGTGAGCAGTGTTTGCATACTACTACAGTGTCCCTTAAGGAATCTGTCTCTTGTACAGTAACCCCTCCATATGGCCCGTACACCTGCACTGTTGATCCTTATGGCCCGTACACCTGCACTATTGATCCTTATGGCCCATTACACCTGCACTATTGATCCATATGGCCCATACACCTGCACTATTGATCCATATGGCCCATACCGTACACCTGCACTATTGATCCATATGGCCCGTACACCTGCACTGTTGATCCATATGGCCCGTACACCTGCACTATTGATCCATATGGCCCGTTCACCTGCACTATTGATCCATATGGCCCGTTCACCTGCACTATTGATCCAGGGCCATTCCTGCCGCATTGGCTCCCCTCCTGTGAGCGCTGAAGTGGGGCACGGGCACAGTGCAGTGGGGGCGCGTGCAGTGGGGGCGCGTGCAGTGGGGTACCACTCAGCCGCTCCATCTCCAGCAAGAGGAGGGTGGGGATGACACACACACAGACACACACACACACACTTACACACACACACACCACTAATTTCCGCTTTTCTGACTTTCTTTTCCTGATTTTCGCTCGTTTGGTGCCGAGATCAAAGAACCCCCATCCACCTTCCAGTTGCCTGTTTATCAGCCTGCTTTTGTGTGTAATTTGCTTCTTGTCTCAGGCTAATGAGTGAGCTCTTGATGCTGTAGTATTTATTTATTTATTCCCCCCCAGCCTTCTGCGTCGTCATTAAATCCAGCGTTGGCCTTAATGTCTCTCCAAATGGTTGGTACTGTCGAGAGTGTATACAAAGCATCCCAGCTAAATGTAAATTGTTTAGGGGCTAAGAGTAATCAAGAGGGGAGAGGTCAAATAAACTAAAGTGACAGAGCAGCAGGATGCCCGAGACCAACGTATGGACATCTCAACATGTCAAGTGGGGACACGATGACTTCACTGCCATTTAATTTTGTCTCATATAAATTTTATTATGCTCAGTTAATGGTGCTGTGTTCCAAAAAAATCTAAAAAAAATAAATGAAAAAGCAGAGCGAAAAGCAAAAGTCAAGTTTGAAAAAAAAGCTTCATTACGGCATCTGTGTTTAATTACATCCCTCCTCTGTTTGTCTTGCGATGCGTTTTACCAGCCAAGCGTTTTTCTGGGGACTTTCTGTTGGTCCCCAGTTGATTGCGTGTGTGTGTGTGTGCGTGCGCGTGTGTGTGTGAGCATGCTTTTGTGTGTGTGCGTGTATATGTGTGTGTGTGTGTGTGTGTGTGTGCATATGTGTGTGTGTGTGTGTGTGTGTGTGTGTGTGTGTGTGTGTGTGTGTGTGTGTGAGCTGCTCAGGCATTCTCTCACCCTCTTGTTTTTTTTTTTTTTTCAAAGCCTCGGCGTCTCCTCATTTCTGTGATTGTCTGAACAGCCGGTCAGCTGCCCCCCCAGCACTGGTGCCGCGTGCAGGACCCGGGACTCAGGCACCTGGCTGGGGGGCAGGGGGAGGGGGGGCTGGGCCCAAGCCAAGCAACAGGCCCATTTGTGTCATGATTGACATGAAAGGGTGAAAGCTGCATAATTAGCTGTGAATTGTGAATCTGTGAGGCGTGAGCATGAGCATGAAATAATACACGTGTGTGTGTGTGTGTGTGAGTGAGCAGTTGCGTGCTTTGGCCCACTTGCTGAGGTTCCCTGGCTGCTCTGTGATCAGATTAAGTTTCTGCTCTTTGTCTCGACCACAGGTGGACAATGGCGGTGCGTGTGTGTGTGTGAGAGAGGGGGCAGCCAGAGCAGGTGTTGGATGCCAGAGTTCTCCATCTTTCAGCAGGAGATGCCTGGAGGGGGTAGCTCTTCAGGGCACCATGTGTGGAGTGCAGACGTGCGTGTGTGTGTGTGTGTGTGTGTGTGTGTGTGTGTGTGTGTGTGTGTGTGTGTGTGTGTGTTTATATCATTTGTGATCATGTAAAAGAGAGTGTAAAAGCTTGACACTGGAGCCAGGAAAAGGAATGATGGACAGAAGGAGACTCTGATAGGCCTCTTAATCATATGCTGCGCTCCACAGCCTGATGGACAGCATCCCGAGCCCACAGGCTGCTATTATCGCCCAGCGTTTACACTGCGGCCTAAATGAGCTTGTTTCTACCAGCGGGTTGAATGACCCATCCCGTCTCTAAGAATGGCCACTGTTGATTTAATTTGAAGATACATCCATTTGAGGGAGATGGTAGAGGCCTGGTCTTTCAAGCCCAGTGTAAACAGAAGCACTCCCTCTGGACATTGGTTTGCAGTCCTGCTGTTCCCTCAGATAGTCCCCTATGAGGTGTGAAGCAGCCAAAGCTGTGTGGGAACAGCGCTAGTTTTAGAAAAGCTCTGCAGCCTCCTCTTCCTCTCTCCTCTGTCATTACTTAATGCCACGCACTTCATCTTCAAGCTCCTTGGCTGCTTTCCTTTTTAAATGTATCTTACTGCAGGGCCGTTTCTCTCAGCTCTTATTTCTACTTCTGTAACTCTCATTCTTTCTTTCTTTCTCCCTTACTCTCATCTCTCTCTCTCTCTCTCTCTCTCTCTCTCTCTCTCTAGTACTTGCTTGTAACTCTTTATCTGTCGTTCTTATTAACTACCCCCCCCCCTCTCTGTTCCTGCTCAGATGGTTAGGGGCAGGACACTGCCACTCATTTTGAATTGTAGATGTGCACACAGTGGCAAGCTGTGCACCTTTAGTATGAATAATGAATCTGCCGTTTGAAGTGTGCGTGTGCGTGTGTCGGTGTGCGTGTTCAACAGCCAGGCCACACGCTACACAACAGTGTCCACTCTCCAGTCTGCATGGAAACCAAAATCAAATGCCCCAGATTTTGAGCAGCCACAACATGAAACCAGAGAATGAGAATTGGCCTGGCAAGATCTGGCCTTGCAACTAGTCTCGCCACCGCAGCTTTGTATCTCTCTGTAGGAGTTAGAGCCCTTTTTTAAAATATATACTTCAAGCTATTTCAGATTGTGTCATCCAAGATTAGAAAGTGATGACATGGTGTAACAATCGCATGAAAAATGTGCACTGCTGCATAGCACAAAAGACGAGGGAATGTCTTTCTCTCGCTCTCTCTCGCTCTCTCTCGCTCTCTCTCTCTCGCTCTCTCTCTCTCTCTCTCTGAGGGTGCTGTGTGTGTCAGGTCAGAACTTTAGGGACTGTGAGTCTGATCTGGACCGGTCTGGTCTGGTCCCTCTGTGGTAATAAGACCTCATTGAGTTAGCCATGGGGAACCGGCGCATATATTAGCTGCAGGCGATTGACTGTCGCCCGTGATTAATGACGTGAGACAATTGACTGGAGAGCCGACAGGCTTCCCGCACAAACACAAAGGAGTCCCTCTGCCACAGAGTGGGCAAGACGCCTCACACACACACACACAACACACACACACACACACACACACACACACACACACACACACACACACACACACACACACACGACACAGGACACACACACACGACACACACATGGGACACACACACACACACGACACATGGTACACACACACACACACACACCACACACACACACGACACACACACACACACACTCAACACAACATAGAGTGGTCGGCAGGAGGAGCCTTGGATGGCCGTCTCTCATGGAATTAGATTGGGGCACCACGGCACCTGTGAGATGAGGGGCCCAGAGCTGCCGAGGGGCCCCCCATGTCCGCACCACTAGCTGACAGCCCTTATGGCCCCCCATGTCCGCACCACTAGCTGACAGCCCTTATAGCCCTTATGTCTACGTACTCTGTACCGCCTGGTAAGGGTTGACCGCAGGAAGCGTCTGCATCTTTGAATTTGATTCAACTGTTCAGCTGTCAGTGGCTGCAGTGGCTTTTAGTGAATACAGAATAGACTCTTGCTAATAGGCAGTCACATGAGCTTGTGGTGGCTGCATGGGTGGAATGTTGTGTTCCTCTGTATTCTTCTAAGCCACTTTGTGTCAGGAGTGATGGGAGTGATTTATAATCATCTCGGCCATGAATCCTGCCTGTCACTGGCCACAGTGGAACTAGATGAGTCCGGTCAGTCGGTCGGCCAGCCTGCCAGCCCGGTCCAGAGGATGCGGCGGGCTTAAAGTAGGTGTCACGCAGGCTGATCAAAGGCCTCGGGTGATTGGGCTTCATTGCGCTGAGATGGATGCCCATGGAAAATAATGGCGTTTCTGAAGAGCCCTGGACCTCAAAGCTATGGATTTCCCAAGATCACGCAAGCTTGTGCACGTAACATGAAAACAAAATCAACCAGCTATTTTCAGGCACCCCATCATGCCCTGAACCGCATTCAAAGCCTGTCATCACTCCTTCTGCTCCAAACATCATGTTTCTCTAATAAATACGGCTCAAAATATTTGTAATCTCCATAAAGGGCTACAAATAGAACGGTTCTTTGAATCTGCGCCCACTAATCGGGGATTTGGATATGTAATAAGGGGGTTTCATAGCATTAGAAATTCGATTTGGCTCGTTGGCTCAATTTAAATAAGAGCTCTTCAACCCCACCCCACCCCCACTGCAATGTATATGATCCGTGGCGCTCATAGCTGCTTGTGGTTTCTTGTTGTTTGGTTGATTTCATTAAAGCTGCTGCTGTGTGTGTGTGTGTGTGTGTGTGTGTGTGTGTGTGTGTGTGTGTGTGTGTGTGTGTGTGTGTGTGTGTGTGTGTGTGTGTGTCTGTGCATGCACCGGCTCACGTCAGCGGGCTGTCGGACTTGGCACGTGTGCAGGGTTTGATTCTTGACACCAGACTGACACATGGAGAGTGTGCATTCTAAATGACAGGCTTAACACGCCGGGTGGGGTTGCGTGGCCGTATGTGTGTTCACACACCGCACAAACACAATACATATACACACACACACACACACACACACACACACACACACACCATCGTGGGCTAAATAATGCATGAGTGAGTGGCTTTGTGATCGTGGGTGAGCTGTGTTTAACTTAAACTCCACTGTGGCAGAGTTCGGCAATAATCCCCTGCTAGCCATCTGTTGTTTGACCCACTCCTGGGATCTCACGGACAGTACTACTGCCCCTTCATCCCCCACCCCAACCCCCAAACCCCACCCCAGACATCCAGCTTGTTTGGGACTGGCAGTCAGCTGAGGCCAGGTTAAATGTCATTAGTAGGTCTCGGCAAAGGCCTTGTTTGGGGGTTAATAAGGTCAAGCACTAGTCAAAGGTCTACATGTGGAACTCATTTTTTTGTGTTCCTGCTGGAGGTCCCTCCTAAGTACTGAGAGGCATCAGTCATGATCAGGTTTCAGAGCCGTGACCACGGACAGCACCTCCTCTCTCCCACTCACAATCCACAGGGCCAGCGCTCGGCGTGTTTACACCAAACACACACATGAGCTGGACTACATGGCTTTTAGTTAAGATATTGCGTTTGTCCCATTGCTATTGAGAATCCACATTTCCCATCAGTCACTGGGGCTTCACATTGTTCTTTTTGGTTTGACGATTTTCACAGTAGGCCATTGCTCAAAGCAAGTAGATATGCATGTACGTCAGTTTGTGAATATTTGGTCTGGTAAGGACCCTCAAAGTTGTTAGGAGCGTAAGAGGACGCAGAATGATCCCATCCTATCCTAACAGCGTCTGCACGTTGCTGACGACCGCTTGACAGACATCCGTTTGACTTCTCGTTCACCCTCCTCAGCCTCCGGCGTTGAGTCATCTCGGCCTGCTTTCAAAGACCACTCTTTCTCGCCTCCCACCAGCGACCATGACTCAAATCTGACGGCTCGTTCGTTCTTCGCCCTTGTCTGGCTCTTTTGACGGCGCCGCCCCGAGTTCGTCCTTGCTGAGAGCCAGAGATGGAAGGCTGAGTGACTCATAAATGATGACTGATGAATGATGGGGTCCTCTCCTCTTGAATGCTGAAAGCTGAGAGATGACTCTCTAAAAGAGTTGAGCTTTTAGAAGTTGCAGTACATGGCCTTAACTTCTGTCTACATCTCCGTCTGCCTCTGTTGCCATTATGAAATATCAGAAATATCATAAACCAATGCTAGGAGACTTTTCTTTTTTATCAAACAAAGTAAAACGGCTCATAAATGGACACAACGCTCAGAGCTTGGAGCCAAGTTTGCTATGGCGTGTGTGCGTGCGTGCAACGCTCCGAGCTTGGAGCCAAGTTTGCTGTGCTGTGTGTGTGTGTGTGTGTGTGTGTGTGTGTGTGTGTGTGTGTGTGTGTGTGTGTGTGTGTGTGTGTGTGTGTGTGTGTGTTTGTGTGTGTGCGTGTGTGTGCGTGTGTGTGCGCGCGCGTCTTGGCATGTCCTCCCTGGCTTGACGTCCAGGGTTTCACAGAAACAATAATGGCCAAAGCCTTTTGCAAGTCTGTCTGTCGCTAATATGTTTGAGAAATCAAATTGGGGCACAGAGCCGCGTCCCTGTAGGCGAAGGATCCCCTTTCTCTGGCGTCAGCATTGTTCCAAATCCCCACGTTGACGAGCGTCCAAGAGACCGTGCTACACAGGCTGAAGTACTTGTGATTTGTGTTGCGAATAATGCAACTTCCATATGCCTGGCGAAGACCATACCAGAACAGGAAAAAAAGACTGCAGGGAAACACTCTGAGTACAACTCTGCTTCCTGAAAGTTTGTTTCTCAGAAATAGCAGTGAAAGATAGTTCCACTGCATCCATGCCATTTACTTTTCGTGCTTGTGCCTTTGCTGTAGTCTGGCACATGAATCCTAATGTCTGTAGAACGGCATTGGCTTTAATTGATTTCCTGCCTGGGCCCGAGTACACCGGTCACAGACGCAGCTCCGCTCGGAGAAAGTTGAGACAGCTTGTTGCATTAGCGGAGACTGCAACTGTTTGGACTGTACCGGGCGGCAGAGACAGATGGCGCTGGAATCAGAGTTACACGGCTCATGGCAACCGGGGCCAATGTGCTTTATTAGACGTCACGTTTAATTAGACAACCTCTGCGTCCCCACACTCTGTCCAGAACAAACTTGTCTTTGAAGTGGTGACAAAACGGCACATCGACCGGTCGGCAGTCACAGTGGGGCTCTGTCTCCCACTGCCTCAGCCTGGAGAGTGGTGGTGGTCAGTACGGCCTACTATGGACCCTTTCAACAAGGTAAACAAAAACAATGCTTGAACGTTCTATTTGGGCCCCAATCTACTTCCTCTGCATTAAGATAACATATGGAATGTTAAAAAGGAAGTCTTGTGGGGCCAACTATGATGCTGATAATGGAACTCTCTTGAAAGGGTCCATACCTCAAATTTCTGCAACTAGCGCCCATATATTAAAACTGCAGTTGGCAAGATTTTTTTGATCATATTCACTGAAACTGACACTATGGTCTGACAGAACAACATAATTCAGCCGGTTTTAGAAAAAAAAACCCGCACTTCTACCTCCACCTAGAGCCTGTTATTTGTTTTGCAAAAATCCACAGCTCCCGCTTCTTCTGGTCCAATCAGAGCAGGGCTGTGTGAGATCTGACTGTCAGTCACAGTCTGGTGCAGTCTGGTGCGCACTGGCGAGCACAAACTCAATGAGAGGGTGCTCGGTGGTAGTGGGGGAGGGGCATGAGTTGTAAACATTCAAAAGTTTGGCTAAGTCCCCTCAATCTGTCAGACTTGCCAACTGCAGCTTTAAAGTTAAACGTTGACTGGTATTTAGGAGACACTTTTATTTATAAAGCGACATAGACTCGCAACAGCAGGATCGGGAATCGAACCTGGGTCAATTGATTGTCAGGTGGTGGTGGTGTTACCGCTGCTGCCACCACATCCGCACATGTCTAAGAGCTACAGTAGGGCGATTATGTCCGTATGAAGTGCGACGTGCGGTGTGTGTTCATGTTGTAGTAGCTGCTGTCCATGTCCCTCTCACTCCACGGGCGGAGTGTGAAGGAGCGCGGTGATCGAGATACGGGTAGGAGCCATCCCAAAATAGGACAGCTTTGGGCCAGAGCCAACCCTGACCTGCCAGAGGGTCTGCCATATGTCAGCCAGAAGAGCGCCAGACCTGGGCCAGCTCCTGGCTTGCTATCTGGGACAGGAGTTTTTATTCTTTAGACGATTGCCCTGTTGCTCCATCACCAGAAGGAATGATTATTCTCACAGGATCGCACTTTGAAGTGCCGTTTTTTTTTCTCTTCTCACTCCCTCTTTCCCAGTGTTTGTTTCTCCTTTGCAGTCATTTGCAAGTGTAAGATATCAACCTTTGTAGTGCAAAACCCAACCTAGGCTCGGTTCACATTAATGAGCTCCAGTGTCTGGTGCAGCGAATATTTCTTTGGACTGCAGCTGCAGCCAGCCAGCCCCACTTTTCTCCAGGTGCAATTTGCAATGCATGTGGTCGGGACGTGCGCACACAGCCTGGAACGCTTGTGTTCGCCGGAGCTTGTCCTCAAAGGGAGGAATTTCGGTCAGATCATGATCTTGCGCTGGGTGTATCTGTGAGCTATCTGTGTTTAGGATTCAGCCGTGATCTTATCACCGTACAGTTCTTTAAGTCCTATAACACGTGCTAAGATGCACAGACAGACAGAGATGGAGATGGAGATGGAGATGGAGAGATGAAAAAGGGAGCAACATAAACGCAGAGGGAAAGTGGGGAAAACACATCTTGGGAAATAAGAAGCAAAGCAGTGGAGTAGAAGGGGTGGAGCTCTGGACCTACAATTCCTACTCTCTCCTGGGTCATCTGCTCATTTGATTGAAAGAGACCACAATCCCTGTTATCTCAGCTTTCAGTTACCCCCCACACACACACACACACACACACACACACACACACACACACAGTCACCCAACCACCCCTCATTCATATTCATAGCCCCCCCCCCAAAGAGTCCCAGGCCTGCGGGAGCTCATTCAAACACCCAGCCTGATGTCGGATGTGATTGGCTCGGATATTAGAATTGAACCCTGGATAAACATTAAAGAATTTGATTATCTATACTGTAATTTCTTGCATATATTGGTTTGGTATGCGGAATTTTAGTATTCATGGCTTGACGTCCCTTGCTGTGTTGAGATGTAGATATGAAAGCGCTAAGCATGTTCCTCTTTGTCTTATTTTTTAACCATCCATTTGCTGAACACAACAGCGATGAAGCTGACAGTTTCTCTTTTCTATGCACATCTGTTGTGCACATTTTGGAATCTGCTGGGTGATGCTGAATGAATTTGAAATAAATGTTCTGCCTCACACTCCGGCCGTGCGAGGCGCTCAAGCGGAAAGCCTCAAACTCCTCATGATAATGTCCAGCTCTGAAACAGGAAGAGAAAGAGAATGAGAGAGAAAGAGAGAAACAGAAACTGAATTTCTTGAAGCACTGCTGTAAAAACATGCTCGTGTTTTGGCTTTGGATACCGTTCACATTTACGTCCCCAACACACGTACCTTTAAAACCGTTATGTCTGCACAACACACATACCTTTAAAACCGTTATGTCTGCCCAACACACGTACCTTTAAAACCGTTATGTTGCACAAACATTACCTTTAAAACCAGGTATGTCTGCACAACACACATACCTTTAAAACCGTTATGTCTGCCCAACACACGTACCTTTAAAACCGTTATGTCTGTTCGTGCCTTTAAAACAGTTAACACGCGTACCTTTTAAAACAGTTATGTCTGCCCAACACACATACCTTTAAAACCGTTATGTCTGCCCAACACGCGTACCTTTAAAACCGTTATGTCTGCACAACACGCATACCTTTAAAACCGTTATGTCTGCCCAACACACGTACCTTTAAAACCGTTATGTCTGCACAACACGCATACCTTTAAAACAGTTATGTCTGCCCAACACGCATACCTTTAAAACCGTTATGTCTGCACAACACGCATACCTTTAAAACCGTTATGTGTGTGAGGGCCAGACTGATCCAGATGTCTCCTCCTCAGTCAGAGAGGGAGAGTATGGCTCCTCTCCAAATGTCCAGTATTGATTGAACAGGTGCTGTATGGAACATGCTGGGGAAAGGGAGGAGGATGGATATATTAAAATATCTAGTGAACCAGCCCACATTTCTACCAGTTTTGAATGGAACCAATGATGTGTCATCAATGGTATTACAAATGGTCAAATGGTATTACATGCATAACTGAACTCTACAATGACACGCCCAACAATTTTTTGGTGCCAGTTGCAAACCAACTTTTCAGGTTGAGCATTTTTAGTGGAAATGTTACAAACAGTTCAACATCTGGAGTGTCTCGGTTGCCAGAACGGAGCCGGTTGTCCAAGGTGTACCTGTGGAATGGTGGCTTGTCATATCACAGTTATCCATCCTGTCCTTTTAAAGGCTTCTTGAGCAATGATTTGCTCAATACAAAGGAACAGTTGACCTTATGTGGAAGGAGCTGTTGGAAAAAAAATGACTGAGTACCTTTATTTCTTGACCTCAGCAAACAATTTATTGCGCCCACTTCTTTCGTTTCTCAGGAAATTCTTTTTTGACCTTCTAGGCATCTAATGGAAATGCATCTAATGGTTTTGTGGGTGTGTGATGCATTAATGCATATGGGTTTGTGGGTATTAATGATGCATCTAATGGGGTTTTGTGGGTGTGATGGAGGCATCCTAATTTTTTGTGGGTGTGATGCATCTAATGGGGTTTTGTGGGTGTGTAATGCATCTAATGGGGTTTTGTGGGTGTGTGATGCATCTAATGGGGTTTTGTGGGTGTGTGATGCATCTAATGGGGTTTTGTGGGTGTGTAATGCATCTAATGGGGTTTTGTGGGTGTGTGATGCATCTAATGGGGTTTTGTGGGTGTGTGATGCATCTAATGGGGTTTTTTTGTGGGTGTAATGCATCTGGGGTTTTGTGGGTGTGTGATGCATCTAATGGGGTTTTTGTGGATGCATCTAATGGGGTTTTGTGGGATGCATCTAATGGGGTTTTGTGGGTGTGTGATGCATCTAATGGGGTTTTGTGGGTGTGTGATGCATCTAATGGGGTTTTGTGGGTGTGTGATGCATCTAATGGGGTTTTGTGGGTGTGTGATGCATCTAATGGGGTTTTGTGGGTGTGTGATGCATCTAATGGGGTTTTGTGGGTGTGTGATGCATCTAATGGGGTTTTGTGGGTGTGTGATGCATCTAATGGGTTTTGTGGGGGTGATGCATTAATGGGGTTTGGGTGTGTGATGCATCTAATGGGGTTTTTGTGGGTGTGTGATGCATCTAATGGGGTTTTGTGGGTGTGTGATGCATCTAAGGGGGGTTTTGTGGGTGTGTAATGCATCTAATGGGGTTTTGTAATGCATCTAATAAGTTTTTGTGGGTGTGTGATGCATCTAATGGGGTTTTTTGGGTGTGTGATGCATCTAATGGGGTTTTGTGGGTGTGTGATACATCTAAGGGGTTTTATTGGGTGTGTGATGCATCTAATGGGGTTTTGTGGGTGTATAATCATAATGGGGTTTTGTGGGTGTGTGATACATCTAATGGGGGTTTGTAGGTGTGTGATGCATCTAATGGGGGTTTTGTGGGTGTGTAATGCATCTAATGGGGTTTTGTGGGTTTGTGGGTGCATGCTCTAATGGGGTTTTGTGGGTGTGTAATGCATCTAATGGGGTTTTGTGGGTGTGTAATGCATCTAATGGGGTTTTGTGGGTGTGTGATGCATCTAATGGGGTTTTGTGGGTGTGTGATGCATCTAATGGGGTTTTGTGGGTGTGTAATGCATCTAATGGGGTTTTTCTTTGTGTCTCTTCTGTAGTCATCAGTGTAGCCCCCCAGCACACTTCTCCTCTCTGGGCAAGCGACAGAGTGCCCTGAACCATGAACACGCCTGCCGGAGAGAGACTGATAGGGAGAGCCATGACGGGACAAGGGACATAATCACAGCCACAGGACCTTACTTAGCACTTCCGTCTGTCCACAGAGACCACAGACATCACATTTTATTAGGCCACGCCGAGTACACCGCCCGACTATTCATCTCCCAACAGCCACTTCACACATCTAATTTAAGAACAAATGAGTTACATAGAAATGGGCCGATGACTTTGTTACGCCGATCAAGTTATTTTAAACAGCTGCCAATTCTAGCTCGTCGCTAATAAGCACACAGTCAGAGAGAGTGCTGTGGCTCTGAGGGAAGAACAGGGCATTTGACAGCCTCTCGTTCTGCTGCGTTCTATTAATACTCTGTCGGGTGGAGGAGCTATTGAATGGCCCTTCAGTGAAGAAGTGATTGAATTTGCCACAAATTGGCTTTCTCTCTTGTTTAGAATGAGAAGTGGGTGGGTGGATGTGGTAGGTGGGGAGTTGAGGTGGGGGCGTGGGTGAAGCTGTAAATGTTGGAGCGGGTGAAGAATCAAGGAAACCTCACCAGCTGCTGACCATCAAGAAGTAAACTCTTCCTCTTCCTCTTCCTCCTCCTCCTCCTCTTCTTCATTCACCCCATTCGGCTGTTCATTTGTCCCCTCGCACACATCCGGGGTGTGGAATTTGTGGGGGGCACTGTGACCCAAAACTCATTTCAGAAACAAAAAGCTGTTTCACCCCCTCATCTCTCTTTTTTCTCTTGTTTTGTTGTTGCGTTCTCCAGGGCCCTCCAATGCGTCTTTGTTCTCCTTACCATAGACCAGAGGAGACACACGCACACACACACACACACGTTTCCTCAGCATCTGATATATGACATCTGTTTGAGTGGAATTGGATTTCTGCGGTCCCCAGGGGCTCATGTAAATACATCTCCAGTGCTTTAGCCCAGTCATGCGCACGCCTGCCGGACCATGTGCACACTTAGTTAAGGACAAAAAAAGAGAAGGAGAAGAGAAGTGTGTGTGTGTGTATGTGTGTGTGTGTGTGTGTGTGTGTGTGTGTGTGTGTGTGTGTGTGTGTGTGTGTGGGTTGGGTCTTCAAACAGAAGAGTGGAGATAAAGAGAAGGGTCCGAGAAATAAAAGTCTCTCAGGCGGAACCTGGAACAGTCTGCCACTGGCTTCATGAAGTTTACACGTCGCTGTCAGGCCAGTCCGCCTCAAGGTTCTTCTGACAGACTCTATTAACTGTTTGACTCCCTGATGAAGGCTTGTTTGCCGAAACGCGTCAGAGTTTTTTAAAGGTTTAAATGTAACCAAGCCGACAAAATAAAGGCTTTTTAACCTTTGACAATTGAGAGTGCCTAGGAATCCCCTGTTTTTCTCTCATCTACATTTTCCCATCCAAAGAGCACCTCAAACAAACACATTTGAGTCCAGGAAGCGCTCCTAGACAGACATTTTTTAGACTCTATTAAACGGTCCCCATAGTTCTACAGAGAGTTCCTGCTTCCTGTCCCGGGTTTGGTTCCTCTCAGACGGTTCCCGCACAGTCTTCTAAGTGTGTCTTTGTCATTGTTCACTCTGGGCATAAACAGTGACTGTTTTGGAGGGCTTGCGGTGGAGTTCCTCTTGAGACGCAGGCTCACTGTATCTTCGTGTTGTTCTCCCAGTATGGCTGCATTATGCTGCTCACTGTATATGTTGTTCTCCCAGTATGGCTGCATTACGCTGCTCAGCAGCTGCATGACGGGGAATGAAATATTCATAAGTTCATGTACAGCATGTAGCATGTGGAGGCTTATAGCATGAAGAGAAGGAGGGGTGGGGTGGGGGGGGGGGGGGGGGTTGGTCGGAGACTGATTACACAGGTGTGGTGGATCATTTGTGTCATCTGCTGTGGTATCAGTTTGTGTGTGTTGGGGGGGAGGGAGTGCTCGAAAGAGAGAGAAAGAGATAGTGTGTGTGTATTTAAGTATAGGGTGATTGGGCACTAGAGAAGTGAAGAATAAACATATGGAGAGGTAGAGAATTAAGAGTGTGTGTGTGTGTGTGTGTGTGTGTGTATTGAGAGAGAGTGGAATGTCAGAGTAAGGAGCTGGGCCCTTCTGGGGTCTGTCAATATCCCCTGATTGAACAGCATCACATGGAGGGGTCATCCCCAGTGGACAGGCAGGGGTTAGGGGCTCAGCTGTGTGCGTGTGTGTGTGTGTGTGTGTGTGTGTGTGTAGGCTTGGGAATCGGTTCCAAAGGTTCCGATCCATCGGAATCGTACACATCCAAATGTTAACGATTCCACTAACGATTCCAATGCAAAGCTTTGTTTTAGAAATGTTTACTTTTTTTGAAATTTTAAAGTATTCAACTTCTGTATTGTTATTGCACACTTGATATTCATTCTCTAAAACCACTTTAAATTAGACATTCAAAGCCAAAAACTCTCAAAGCCATCCTATAAGTGTTCAGCAAATGGTACAGGAATCGATATGGGGAATCGACAAGGAAGGCATCGACAAATAGCAGACTTCGACAATGGCATCGATATCGATAATTTCTTAACGATGCCCATCCCTGTGTGTGTGTGTGTGTGTGTGTGTGTGTGTGTGCTGGGGACAGGAGTGTGATGGGACACACTCTTGGGCGATCCCTGTTAGGGGAGATGTTGGCTCTCTCAAAATGCCTGTAATTTGTAATTTTGTGCGAATTCCCCCTTCCCCTCCTTTCTTTATGGTTTCTGGACCACTTGACGTGTGCATTGTTTGGGGCCTGTGTGTGAGGAGAATTGCCCTTTAATGGGAGGAGGAAGCATGTGTTTCGCATCACCAGGGACGCTTCACTGGCTCATTGTTTGGCTGCTAAACTCAAGAGCTGCTGATGAACTGGAAGAACATCTCACTAGTTTACACACACACAGACACACACATACACACTACACACTACACACACATAACACACACATACAGACACACACACACACACACACACACACTGTCACACACACACGGTCACACTCAAACACACTCGTGCCCATGAATGTTTGGAAAAGGGGGAAAATTCCCTGGGATGGAATGGAAGAGTTGGGACACAAGTGTTAGCATTCTGCCCCCCCCCCTCCTCTTCTACACCCACATTCTTGACAAATCCGGAAAATATTCTCTTGCTATTCTTTCTTATAAACTTTCAAGGATAATACTGCATGATGTTTGGCTGTACTGACACAGAGTGCCAATGCAGACAGGATCTGCTGCCCTGCGCTTGTTGAATGTTTATTCTCAGGGCCTTTTGGTATGAGTGTGAAAGTTCAGGCGTGAGCCAAGGCCCCAGATAGCAGAGGGCCGACCCAAGCCGCTGTCGGTTAGCGACAAGCTGCACACAGATGTGTGGTTTTAAGGCCCCATGTGGTTTCTCATCCTGGACATCGTCCTTCCCGGCCCGTAATCATCTTTTACGAGTGATTCAACGATTTCCCAGGATTCCACTGGCGCAAGTGTGTCTGTGTGTGTGAGTCTCTCTCTCTCTCTCTCTCTCTCTCTCTCTCTCTTGGTCTGTGTGTGTGTGTGTGTTTGTGTGTGTGTGTGTGTGTGTGTTTGTGTGTGTGTGTGTGTGTGTGTGTGTGCATTCTGTGATACGGAGCAGCACAGATGGGAGTCTGATGCTGCTGAGGCTTCTTGGAAATGGCTTTGAGTCAAGACCGCACTGACCTTCTCACCGTGGCTCTCAGCAAGAGTCCGTGCTAGATGATGATCTTTCGTGGAAACCCCTCCTCCGTGGGCTCCGCATGGGTCGCCAATCAAAGCCGCCTTTCATTGCTATTACCTAGATATGCGGTCTTCAGCCAGCTTCTCCTGTCTGCCTGATTATCTCGTGTGCAAGTGATAAGGTCAAAACCTCAGGCTCGTCTCCGTGAGCCCGCTCACCTCGGCCGTTTAGTCGCCGTAAAGCTCAAATCAGTGCACTGTGGGAATGCGGACTCTGACAGCCACTTAAGATTCATGTCGGCGTTGAAAGCCGGTGGATTCATTACCGCTGCATAAATAAAATCCTCCCTCTCCTTGCGTAGGCGTAGGCTAAGAGGTGCAGCTCTTGAGTCGGTTGGTTGGTTGGTTTGATTGACAAGTGGAGCAGTGGAGGTAGACACCCATATGAGGTTCTGCGGGAGAGAGAGGGGGGAGGCACTTAATCAAGGGCCCCTGTGAGTGACAAAAGAGAAGATGGAGCGGGACCCGTGTCTTTGTTTCTGCTGACAGCTCAGGACCGCACAGTCCCTCTCTCCCAGAGCTGTCTGTGAGCTCAGGGGATGTGTGTGTGTTATGTGTGTGTGTTGTGTGTGTGGAGGGTGGGGTGTAGGGCTGTAGGGATGACCGCTTCTGAGGATGGGGGCGATGGCAAGCAGACACTCAGATCCTGATCCCGGGAGATGCTCCCCTTGCGTGTGTGTGTGTGTGTGTGTGTGTGTGTGTGTGTGTGTGTGTGTGTGTGTGTGTGGAGGAGATGCTCCCCTTGCGTGTGTGTGTGTGTGTGTGTGTGTGTGGAGGAGATGCTCCTGGTGTGTGTGTGTGTGTGTGTGTGTGTGTGTGTGGAGGAGATGTGTGTGTGTGTGTGTGTGTGTGTGTGTGTGGAGGAGATGCTCCCCTTGCGTGTGTGTGTGTGTGTGTGTGTGTGTGTGTGGAGGAGATGCTCCCCTTGCGTGTGTGTGTGTGTGTGTGTGTGTGTGGAGGAGATGCTCCCCTTGCGTGTGTGTGTGTGTGTGTGTGTGTGTGTGGAGGGGAGATGCCTTTGGCGGTGTGTGTGTGTGTGTGTGTGGAGGAGATGCTCCCCTTGCGGTGTGTGTGTGTGTGTGTGTGTGTGTGTGTGGAGGAGATGCTCCCCTTGCGTGTGTGTGTGTGTGTGTGTGTGTGTGGAGGAGATGCTCCCCTCGCGAGCAGCCTCGAGCCCTCTTAACCGCACGCTGCACTGGAATGTTCATGGAGTCCTGCGGAGAGGAAACAGCTGGCCGTTGTGAAATGAAACAACCTCCCCGAAGTGGGCTGTGGGCTGTGGGCACTGGCGCAATCCACTGTGGACGTTTATCTCTCGGGAGCGACAGCATCGGCCGGGACTCTCTCATGTGAAGCACTGAGCAAAGAAGCAGCTCTTCAAAAGCCACCTCACCGCTGGGGCAAGATTAGTGTCATATTTCATCACTTTCCATGAATGTAGGCGTGAGAGTGTCTTGAGCGTGAATATTGCCCATAAGTATGTGTGCGCTGTCAGTGTGTGGAAGGAGTTAATAGGAAGTCGACGGATCTTTGTGTGTGTGTGTGTGTGTGTTCTTTTTTTTTTGCAGCATGGCGCACGTACCATTTTCCATCACGCTGCGTCTTTCCTCCATCTTCGGCAGTGGAGAATAAACAGATCGGAACCAGTTGTCGCGAGAAGCGGCCCCTGTCTCTACCTAGGGGAGTCTCTCCTTCTCTCTCCCTCCTCCCTCTCTCTCTCTCTCTCTCTCTCTCTCTCTCTCTCTCTCTCGCCCCCCCTTTCTCCTCCCCCTCTCTCTCTCTCTCTCTCTCGCCCCTCTTCTCCCCCCTTTCTCTCTGTCTCTCCCTCCATCTCCTCTCCTCCATCCCATCTCCCATCCTCTCTCTCCTCTCATATATATATATATATATATATATATATATATATATATATATATATATATATATATATATATATATATATATATATATATATATATATCTCCATCTCTCTGTCTGGGGTCTCCCTCCATCTCTCCATCTCTCTCTCGGCCCATCTCTCTCTCTCCTTCCCTCTCCCCCTCTCCATCCCTCTCTCCCTCTTCCTCTCCCCCTCTCTCTCTCCCTCCTCCTCTCCCCCTCCTCCCCCTCCCCTCTCCCTCTCTCTCTCTCTCTCTCTCTCTGTGGAACCCTCACTGAGCCCCATCGCTGGAAGAAGAGAAGTAAGGTGTTATGGGGTTTTGGGGGGATCTAACAGGACCAATGAAAGCAGCCGCTCGAGCCCCCACCTTCTTTTCCTTTTGATCCTCTGTTTTTCCTCTTAAGTTTCACTGTTGTTCTAACCCCACTCTGCACTAATTTGACATTCTCGAAATCCTCCTTTAGTTACTTGGCTGTGGGTTACTTTTCTTTTAGCCTTCAACCCCCATCCCAGTGTTACACAGACAGACAGAGCACAGCAAAGCAGAGCACAGCAGAGCAGAGCGAGTGAGTGCATACGGTGAGCTTCGCCAGAGGGCCGTGCGCCAGCCCAACCCAGTCAACCCCGAGCGCACAGCAGTTTTCCTGCCGTTGGCTGGACGTCAGATTTGTGGTTTGAGGCAGGCTGTGCCTCTCCGCTCTGGAGGAAAGAGGAAACCCAGTCTGGTAATAAGGCCATGAAATGACACTCTGAACCAATGATGATCCCCTGATCCGCCATCCCACTGACCGATCCTGTTCTAAAGGGTCCTGTTAGGGTCCAGCGTGGTGGAGGAGCTATTCTCACTGCTAGTTCAATTACAGTGCACTGATGAAACCCTATACACTGACCAAATGCTTTGACCTGGTTCTGGATTTTTCTTTTTGATTCATGATTTTACTGTGTTCCTCTGAACGTCGCGGTAGACGTATTGCAGAGAGCGGGGTAGTGATGTTCTCTGCGTTATTATAAGGATCCTCTCCCCCTACGCCCCGTCCCCATGTACGATATTAGTGTTTGTCTCCGTGCTCTTGATAGGGAAGCAGGAATATAATTTCCTGAAAACTGACAAGACCTCTTTTCATCATGATGACATTCTATTATGCGTATAAAGTGTCCAAGGCAATTGTCCGGCTGACGCAGATCTGGATGATGGTGGGGAGTGGAATGGCTTTAACAGCTGACACATCCGTCTGCCATTACTGCCTTTCTTTCTTTTCGTCTCTCCAGAGCTGACTGAAAGGAAAATTGATTTCAAAAACAAAGGTCTCCCCCATTTCGTTTCTGCAGCCATCCTCTTTTCAAAGACTCCTCATTGATTACTTTTCCTATTCACACGCTCAGATCATGTCACTGTGAATTTCCTGCTGCGTTATTCCTTTTGCCGTCAAGATTTGTCTTCCTGGTCACTATGGTGCGCGTGTACGTGTGTGTTAGAGAGAGAGAGAGAGAGACACACACACTGACAGCAGATCTCTGCGTGTGTTTTGTTGTAATACGATCAGTCTGTGAGTACGTTCTTGTGTGATGTATTGAAGTCACTATGTGGTTGCACCCTCCTACATATAGGGGCTTTGTGACAAATGATTGGGTGCTGAAAGCTCCATCCACACTCCTCCAGTCTCATATGAGGGCTAGTGGGTGTTGTCCTGGGTCCAGTCTCATATGAGAGCTAGTGGGTGTTGTCCTGGGTCCAGTCTCATATGAGGGCTAGTGGGTGTTGTCCTGGGTCCAGTCTCATATGAGAGCTAGTGGGTGTTGTCCTGGGTCCAGTCTCATATGAGGGCTAGTGGGTGTTGTCCTGGGTCCAGTCTCATATGAGGGCTAGTGGGTGTTGTCCTGGGTCCAGTCTCATATGAGGGCTAGTGGGTGTTGTCCTGGGTCCAGTCTCATATGAGGGCTAGTGGGTGTTGTCCTGGGTCCAGTCTCATATGAGGGCTACGGAGTGTTGTCCTGGGTCCAGTCTCATATGAGGGCTAGTGGGTGTTGTCCTGGGTCCAGTCTCATATGAGGGCTAGTGGGTGTTGTCCTGGGTCCAGTCTCATATGATGGCTAGTGGGTGTCAGGGACCCGTGATTGATTGATCACCTCAATTAGGGAGTGAAGTGGGACAAGGCACGTTAAGAGCAGTGTGGGTGGACGACAAGGGAATGAGGGAAGAGAGATAGGGAAAGAAAGAGAGCAAGTGGGGAGAGAGAGAGCGAGAGAGTGTGTGTGTGTGTAGAGTGGAGTGTGTATGTGTGTGAGTGTGAGTGTGTGGAGTGTGTGTGTGTTTGTTTGGGGTGTGTGTGTGTGTGTGTGTGTGTGTGTGTGTGGAGTGTGTGTGTGGAATGTGTGTGTGTGTGCGCGCGCGTTCCTCAGACGCCTTGCTGTAATGCATGTGCTCTCTTTGCACCCCACCTCAGGCACTTCCAGGGAAGCTCCAAAAACATGAGCTCTTATCCGAGGGGAATATGTTGCTCCAGACCTGAAACATCAAAGACAGAAAAAAGCTCAAGCAGGCTTTTTAGCTTTTTTTTTCCCTCCCTCTTTTATCTCTCTTTTTCCCTCCCCTCTTTCTCTCCCCTCTCCATCTCTTCCCCTCTCTCCCTCCCTCCCTCCCCCTCTCCCCCTCTCCCTCCCTCCCTCCCTCTCCCTCTCTCCCTCCCTTTGTCTTCTTTGTACTTTGTACTTCCACCAACAAAATAACATGCCCTCCTTTAGATCTGAGTTTAAGATAAGACACTTCCTCTGTCTCGTATTCAAAGCAAATGACCACTGGCCAGACGTGTAGCTTTGACCACATAATTGTTCCATATCACATGACTGTCCATTGTGATTGAGTGGGGAGGACACAGTGGAAAACAACCTGAGGAGCTAGGGTTTAGTTGCTCTGGTAGGCATGCTGGCCTGGGGAGTGTGTGTGTGTGTGTGTGTGTGTGTGTGTGTGTGAACTGAGGTTTATTTGCTCATAGGCATGCTGGCCTGGAGCTTGCAGTTGCTGAGATATGCAGTCCAGTAAAGAGTCATAAAGGCAGCTGTGGAATGTTTATTGCTGTTTGGCCTGGCATCAGCCTATTTAACGGTGTGTGTGTGTGTGTGTGTGTGTGTGTGTGCGTGTGTATGTGTCGAGAGAGAGGGGGGGACTTGTCTGGCAGGGCTCTTAAGGCGCACACATACAGGTGTGTTCATGATTGTTATTGTGTTATTGTTGTCTTTCGCGCGGTTAAGTTTCAGCGCAGATTCATAGTTAGTTGCCGCTGCACTCTGAACAGTGGCCATAGAGAGAGAGAGCGAGCACAGCATAAAATAGATGGCATTCTAGCTGCAGTGGCAGCACATAGCTGGCTTGTTTTGGGGCGCGAGCAGAGCAGCCACTCCAATATAGCCTGATGAAGGACAGGGATTCTAAGGGTGCTCACGTGGTTGCTGTGGGGATTGGGTTTCCTTATTTATTTGATGCTATGGCTATACCGCAGGGTGGAGCGTATGTCAGAGGTCATTGTTGCCATGGAGGAGGGTGCTGCTCGCCCCAAACCCCACATCTCGTGATTTGGGAGGTGTGAAGAGTGAGGGGGCTTAGAGATGGTCTTAACACGTTATCAGCGTGAGATGTTTCTTGTCCTCAGTCAGCCTCGGCAGATGTTGACAGCTGACTGGCCTGGGAGCACTGAACCCGCTCCAGAAGTCTCTGAGTAATGTAATCAGTCTGGGACTGCACTGTATAGCGTTATAGTGAGTTCTGAATGTATTTGGGAAAGTCTGCACTTTCTTTGTTTGTGATTGATAGAGCGCTGGTGAGTCACTACTGTTGATGGAGCAGGGTGGGGAGGTGGAGGTGGGGGTGTTCGAGGTAAACGCCAGGCTGAGGAGGCTGTCTTCCCTCTCTCCACACACTGCTCAACCCTGCCCTCAATGCATTCCTCTATCAGTGTGCAGTTATTTCAACTTCCCTCTCTCGCTCCCTCTCTCTCTTTCTCCCCCTCCCCCTCTCTCTCTCTCTCTCCCTCCCTCTCTCTCTCTCCCCTGCTCTCTGCCTCCTCTCCTCCCTCTCTCTCTCTCTCTCTCTCTCTCTCTCTCTTCCTCCCTCTCTCTCTCTCTCTCTCTCCTCCCTCTCTCTCTCTCTCTCCCTCCCTCTCTCTCTCTCCCCTGCTCTCTGCCTCCTCTCCCTCCCTCTCTCTCTCTCTCTCTCCTCCTCTCTCTCTCTCTCTCTCTCTCCCTCTCCCTCTCTGTCCTACAATTCCTCTCTCACACTCAGTTCTTCCTTCTTGCGGCTCACCCATCTTCCAAATGGTTCTGCCACCCAGTACGGACAGTTAAAGAAACTGAATAGTTTTTTTCTTCCTCCTCCTCCTCCTCCTCCTTCTTCTCCTCCTCCTCCTCCTCCTCCTCCTCCTCCTTCTCCTCCTCCTCCTCAGTGCCGTTGGCTCCACAGCCTCATCTCTCTCCGTTACTTGTTTTATTTTTTCCTGTAGGTTTCCATCTTTTTGTCTTTTTTTTGTGTACTTTTTCTTCCACTCCTGAGCGTGCTACAGATTTTTTCAATTAAAGGAGGCTTGGAGGGTTCTCTTGCGCCCCGAGGCTCCCCCACCGCTCTGATTACCCCAATAACACGTCCGTCTCGTGAGCGCAGCTACACGCCAAACAAAACGCCCGAGCCCCCCTGCAGCAGCAGCAGCAGCAGCCGAGTGGCCGCCTACGGGGAGAAGAGTGGTGAGTAACTCTCACGCGCTCTGCTTTAACACTCACACACACACACACACACACACACACACACACACACACACACACACACACACACACACACACACACACACACGCATTTGTCTGTTCCAGATTCACTGGCACCTCCGCCAAACTCTACAGAGTTTGTCTATGGAGAGTGAGTCATCAGTGTATCGGCGAGCAAACTTCCTTCTATGGGATGGCTTGTGTTCATTGCCTGCAACATTACATACAGTTGCATTTGCACACACACACACACACACACACACACACACACACACACACACACACACACACACACACACACACATTGCCTGCAACATTGCATACAGTTGCATTTGCTGCTGATAATGAGACGATAATGATACGAGTTGGTGGTAAATGGTTTTGTCAGTTGAGTTTAATTAGTGAAGTGCTGAACAAAGTATAAGTATATATACATCGTGAGGGAAATTTGGTCTCTGCATTTATCCCAATCCATGAATTAGTGAAACACAAACAGCACACAGTGTACACACAGTGAGGTGAAGCACACACTAATCCCGGCGCAGTGAGCTGCCTGCATCAACAGCGGTGCTCGGGGAGCAGTGAGGGGTTAGGTGCCTTGCTCAAGGGCACTTCAGCCGTGCCTACTGGTCGGGGTTCAAACCGGCAACCCTCCGGCTACAGGTCTGAAGTGCTAACCAGTAGGCCACGGCTGCCCCAATGTACATCTTGTGGGGAAATTGGATTGCCTAGTTATCCCAAAAAGGAGTGTGTGTGTGTGCGTGTGTGTGTGTGTGTGTGCGTGTGTGTGTGATCGGAACACCTTTTTGAACTCTGCTCCACCACCCCTTACCATGCATTTGTAGAGTGCTGCTGGGGAGCTTTTTTTATCTTTAGCACGTTAGAGGGTGTGTCTGTGTGTGTCTGTGTGTGTCTGTGTGTGTCTGTGTGTGTGTGTGTGTGTGTGTGTGTGTGTGTGTGTGTGTGTGTGTGTAGAAGCAAGGCAAAGGAGCAGCAGTAGCCCCCTGTCATCTCAGCTGTTGTGATTTAAGTGGCTGACAGCACAAGCACACAGATCTCACACACACACACACACACACACACACACAAGCACACACACACACACACAAACACACAAGCACACAGATCTCACACACACACACACACACACACACAAGCGCACACACACACACACACACACACACACACACACACACACAAGCACACACACACACACACACACAAACACACAGATCTGGGAGCCTCTCACAGCTGTGCCACATGCCTCTCTCTTTATTTTTAACTCCTGCTCCTTTTATTGGGCTACAGTATGGCTCCACATGGTCAGCCTATTGTCCTCAGAAGAGAAAGAGAACTTTGTGTGTGTGTGTGCGTGTGCGTGTGCGTGTGCGTGTGCGTGCACTAGACTAGAGGATCTATAGTAGCCCATTTGCACGGATAGTGAGGCAATGATCTGCATGTTCTTTTGTCATTGTGGCGTGTGTGTATATTATATTAAAGTGTGTGTTAGTCCAATCGCTGAGTTTCTAAGATGCCCCGTTCAGACCATCCGCAGGCATGTGACGGGTGTCGTGCATGCAGGTTTATTTCTGTATGGTATGAGTCCTCAGCTCTTATCTCTCTCTCTCTCTCTCTCTCTCTCTCTCGCGTGCATTCCTCTCACACATGCCTGCTGCTTGTGTTGGTGGCACCCCCGTGTGAGTGGGTATCGGCCAGGCGGAGAGCCAAAGCATCCAAAACATTTTGTCAGCAGAGCAGACCGTGTGCCATACCAGCGGGCGCCTGTCGTCCATCTCCCACTCCGTTCTTCCTCTCGCCTTTCCTTTCCTGTCACGCTGCCCGTACGCAGAGAGGCCGGGCGGGCCGGGCGGGCGGGCGGGCGGGCGGGCGGACGGGCACCCGGGGCGGTCACATGCCCCAGAACCACCCTGCCCACCCACCTACTTCACCCTCATGCCCCAGAACCACCCTGCCCACCCACCTACTTCACCCTCATGCCCACAGTGTCTCCCTGACCTGCGTCACAGAGAGCCTGATCGAATCAAGGCGCACAAGAGAATGTTATCACCCTGCCGTGTGAATGTGGATGAGGGGAAGAAGGTGCCAACGTGCGGAGAGACTCAGGAGTGAGGGAGGTGAGGGGCAGAGTGAGGAGAGGAGGGCGGAAAAGAAGGAAAGTGAGTGAGGGAGAGAAAGAAAAAGGGAAGAAATAGGTCAGGTTCATTTTTACCATTCCGCTTCGTCTGAAGGGGCGGTGAATGTACCCATTGATCGGAGAAACACAGTGCAGTGTGGGCGTCCGCAACCCATAAACCCCCCACGCCCCCCCCAAATCCGCTTCCTGAGTCTCTCCGCGGCCGACTGTTGACCACTGCAGATTCTTGCGTTTGCCACTGTCTTTCCACGACAGGAAGCAGGAAGCAGCCACCGGCTCCGTGTCACCCAAGCTGTGAGGATTTACACGCTGCTGCGCCGCTATCTCTGCCCTTGGAACGCACACCGCAGATTACAGCCTGGCCAGTAGGCGCTAGCAGACGCTCTAGGGCTCGCCCCAAAAGGACAAGATAAGAACAACGACAATGGCAGAGCCTGTAAGCCTTTAAGGTGACTAACGGCATTACGAGTTTAAGAAATTAATCCCCTTTCATCAGGTAATTGGCGAGGTGTTTTGTCTGTTGTTTACCTGTGTGATTCGATAACTTGTCACGCCCCATAGAATGCTCCCTAGAGAGAGAGAGAGAGAGAGAGAGACAGAGAGGAGAGGAGAGGAGAGGAGAGGACATCCTCATTGGTTGCAGGTACGCAAATCGATCCCTTTTTGGTAATGCGGTGGCTTTCTATTGTGATGGTGTCACGGGTGTCAGGTTGCGATGTGTTGCGACACCCTCACCCCACCTCCCCAGCCCACTTCAACCCACCACCCCCCCCCTTTCTGCCACAGTCCCTGAGAGGCAGGGGGGAGAGGCAGAAGGCGGAGGATGCCGCTAAACAAACCAGCCTGCCACCAGTTATTCCTATGAGCCAGCCGCCTGATAAGAAAGGCTGCAGGGAAAAGCTATTCTGAGGAGCTGTCTGTCAATGCCAGAGTGTTTCCTGCCATCAAGTCACGGTTCCCGAGAGAGAGAGAAAGAGAGGGGGGGAGAGCATGAGAGAGAGAGAAAGAGAGGGGGGGGGGAGCATGTTTGTGTGGATGACGGGGAGAATTGCTTTATGAAAAGTTCTGAGGACAGGACAGGAGAGAGAAAGAGAAAGAGAGGGGGCATGTTTGTGTGGATGACGGGGAGAATTGCTTCATGAAAAGTTCTGAGGACGAGAGAGAGAGAGAGAGAGAGAGAATTGGACTCTTTGGAATGGGGCAGCCAACCCACTGAACTCCTCTCACGTTGCCTCCTCATCCCAGGCAAGCTCATTGAGCTGTCAGTACCTTAACCAGTGACCAGAGCGCACACACACACACACAAGCACATGCATTGCACACAGACACACACATTACCACACCAGGCAGACTGTCCACTCTCAGGGTGCGCTGCCACCACATGCCTAAGCATTTAGCCTGTGTGCAGAAGCGCAACAGGAAAGCCTGCATGGCTGTGGGCATGACGTGTTATTAGTGGCTGATGATGACCACAGTGCCCAGGCCCAGTTTTCTGCCACACGGCTCACGACATGGAGGGGGATCTGCGGGCGACATCCCCAGAGACCTTCCTGCTAAACTAGACTCCTTTTTATTGGGGCTCGCGATGTGTTCTTGGCCAGATGTCTAACGCCTTGTGGCAGTCATACCCATTTATTATGGAATAAAAACAATTTTCCCACAAGTTAATGGCACTTCTTTCTTACAAATTCGTAAAGCCTCTAATCCCTGTTTTATGTGTCAGTTTATTTGAAATGTTCATGCTTAGCGTGGTGAGAATCAAAGTCTGCGGTGCTCCTCTCTTCCTCGTTGATACAAAGATAATTAGCCTGATAGTAATTTGGAGCGGAGTTGCGTGACTGCTATCTGCTGTGATTAGAGATATCTCTGCATGGGCTCTGTGTAATTAATCATCTAAGAGAAGACAGATGTCGCATGTTGTGTTGTTGGAAAAAAAAAAGTGGTTTATCGAGTGTACGTTTCTCCCTATTTAAGACCTATTTAAGGATTCCATAAAACATGAAGAGAAGTGATTTGTTTTATTTTTTTCATTGGAAATGGGAAGAGTGCTTGAAATGGTTTCAGTTGTGTTAATTAAAAGGTGGCAAGAAAAGTCAGACAGCAGCGACACTATGCAATGTGATAATAGGCTTTAACTGGACTCATAATTGCACTCAGTGATGTTCACATTTGGACAGATTGCCACAAGGACAGAAGAGCCATGTTTTGACAAAAGATAGCAAAAGAGCTCCCAGAAACCTTCAGGACTTGATGACTTTCTGGGATTTTTTTTCCAAACAAACTCATTCTCAGAGAATATTGAGCCAAGAGCAAGGTCATTTAGCTAATGTTGACGGAGTCCATTTGAAATCTCTCTCCTGAAAGTAATTACTGTGATTCCTGATGTTCGGCCCTGATTAGGCC
The DNA here is from genome assembly GCF_017589495.1 of Alosa alosa. NCBI lineage: Eukaryota > Metazoa > Chordata > Actinopteri > Clupeiformes > Clupeidae > Alosa > Alosa alosa. The sequence continues at coordinate 31,255,009 of NC_063198.1, forward strand.
CATAGATCATCTCCGAGACATTTACATAACCACTGCAGCTGACCGCGTCCAGCCAGCGAGCCAGAGGTCATGTGCTAATGCCTCTAGGTCGTATATCATATGTCAAGTTCGACTACAACACACCCTCAGGCATGCCTGCTATCTATGATTGAAAGAATGAGAGAGAGTGTCTGTGTGTGTGTGTGTCTGTGTGTGTGGGGCTGTAGTTGAGGTTTGCAAGTGGGCCAAGATCTTCTACGACGGCTGTCCTGGTTGACTCCTAAAGACGAAGCACATGACGCGTCAGCTCTGGAAGCTGCCCTGCTTTTCCTTTCCCTCTCTGGTTGGCGGCGATGGCGATGTCTGATTCTGACGTTAACGCTCGTCGGCCGCCGGCACATTCCTGGAACTTTTAAAGAGGAGGCTTCTCAGGAGCAGCGGCTCCATCAAGGTCACTGTGCCACCGGAGAAGTGGAACAACCTGGCCTGGTTTCAGAAGCCTGGGAAGTTGGGTCAGCGTCGGGCGCAAGTGTGGAGAGACTGGGACCGTCACCAAACACACACTCTTAAGAGAGTGAGCGCAGCAGTTCCACTCTCACCAAACACACACTCTTAAGAGAGTGAGCAGCAGTTCCACTCTCACCAAACACACACTCTTTAAGAGAGAGCAGCAGTTCCACTCTCACCAAACACACACTCTTGAGAGTGAGCAGCAGTTCCACTCTCACCAAACACACACTCTTAAGAGAGTGAGCAGCAGTTCCACTCTCACCAAACACACACTCTTAAGAGAGTGAGCGCAGCAGTTCCACTCTCACCAAACACACACTCTTGAGAGTGAGCAGCAGTTCCACTCTCACCAAACACACACTCTTGAGAGTGAGCAGCAGTTCCACTCTCACCAAACACACACTCTTGAGAGTGAGCAGCAGTTCCACTCTGTTCCCACTGACCCTGGAGAAAACCTCCCCCCTCTTTTTTCTCTCTACTTCTCATTTCTTCCTTTTTTTAATTTCCTTTTTTTTGAGGGGGAATGAGCGTCAGAGCCACAGATCCTCCTCATTACGCCCTTCTCTCTCTCCTTCTCTCTCCTTCTCTCCTCTCTCTCTCTCTCTCCATCTCTCTCTCTCTCTCTCTCTCTCTCTCTCTCTCTCTCTCTCTCTCTCTCTCTCTTCTTCTCTCTCTCCTTCTCTCTCCCACCCCTCATCCTCATCATCCTCTTTTATAATGTCAGGCTGCCGTAAATAAGAGAGTTCAGGGAGGAGCTCAGAAGGCTCCACTGTGTCATGTGCTGGCAGCCTAACAACGTAATTAGACCCAATGTGATCCATATGCACGGTCAGGTGGGGACACGTCACCATCCGCTTGGTGATCCCCCCAGCCTCTGATTTGAAGCAGCAAGGGCGCTCGGGTGGGTTGATGCTTCTCCCACTCTCCTGCATCTCTGCTGACCACAGCAAAGACCACTGCTGCACTGGTAGCCACCGCTCGGGTTAGCTGTGTGTGTGTGTGTGTGTGTGTGCGTGTGCGTGTGTGTGCCCTGGAGGCTGTGGGAATGAAGCAGGCCTTAAAGAGCGAAATGTCAGAGACCCACCCAGTAGCCACCAGCGCTCCTCCTAGCAGCGGGCCCAGCCATGTGGAGAGCAGGTGGACCAGGTCAGGCACCCTCACCGCCGCCTCCTGGACCTGAGGGCACAGGAGGCCAGTGGGAGGGGGGGGGGGTGCAGGAGAGGCTGGGGGTTGGTGGCGCTAACAAGGTCTATTCTCAAAGCTGTCCATCAGGGCTAGGATCAATAGCTTCCTGAAGTGTGTGTGTGTGTGTGTGTGTGTGTGTGTGTGTGTGTGTGTGTGTGTGTGTCAATCTTTCCTTGCTGAAATTAAGGCACGTATCCTGGGTTTGTGTGTGTATATTATTTAGGATTGTCCATATCGGCAACCGATGCGGCAGTACCAGGTCCTCTATTAACCTTTTTGTGTGTGTGTGTGTGTGTGTGTGTGTATGTGTATGTGTGTGAGCAGCAGACGGCCTGGGTGTAGGGGGTGAGGGTTGGGAGATGGCGAGAGAGAGTGAGTGATGGAGTGAGAGGAGAGGAAGAGAGTGAGAGGAGAGGAAGAGAGGGCACATAGCCAATCCGTCCCTCGGGTGATATATGGGGCCATAATGAAGTATCTCCGCACTCCCCCCCCCCCCTCTCCTCTCCCCGGCTCCAGCAGACCGCAGTCTTGGCTCAGCCTCCAGGAGCCTCCGCTCTCCTGCCACGGAAATGGGGAAGGGAAGAGGCTCACTTGTCTGCCATGGAAATGGGGAAGGGAAGAGGCTCACTTGTCTGCACGACGGTGCGGCGCTTTGCACGGACGCTTTGCACGCCTGGTGGCTGCTGGCCGATGTGATGAGTTTCCATTAGTCAG